>NW_028186990.1:3552505-3561857 GCF_003343005.1 Rhea americana | reverse complement strand
TATGGTAGGCCTGGAACACTTGGGAGATCTTCGGATTAAAAGTACACGTCACAAGTTCATTCCCATCACAGACTACTTTTAATACTGACTCCTACTGTGGTTTTCATAAGCAAAAATACTGCAAGTATTAGAATAATTTTTATATTATTCCTTCTACAGAAATAAATGACAGTTGACATGTAACTCTAATAAAAAGTCGGCAAGTAAGATTTAAATAACTAAGAAGAAATGATTCTCGATTTATTTCCTAAGGGGCTCCTTTGTGCTGTGCATTTGCCTGTGCAGGGGAATAAGGGATGCAAAGGATAGGTACCTTTTACAGTTTTAGAATTTGACTGTCGTTGCTAAAGACACATTTCATTTTTCACAACTCAGTTTCCCTAATCAGAGGAAGTTGTTCCAGAATTGGTAACCGTCTATCAGCAGCAGCATCTGAAGATCATCCCTGGGAAGTAGAGAGATAAGAAATGGTGCCGAGACCAGCCGGTGAGGAGTCCTAGTTGCGGCTTACCTTGCCGTTAGATCGTCGTGATCGTCGGAGTGACTGTGTTGGTGAGGTAGCACTGAATCTGCGACTTGAGCTGGCCGTGTTTTTTGTTAAGGGAGTGACAAGCCTAGCGAAAGAGCGGCCTTCATCTAAGGCCATGGAGCACGAGTGTGTTTGTGATTGAAGAGAGAGGTGTGGGACAAGCGCCACCGGATAAACGCTAGGTACCCATCGCCTCGCGTTATTTAGACTCTAGGGTAGAACGTCTATGGGCTTGTATAATATCTTAGCTCCTCAGCATGCTACAGCAATCCCAGAGCTGATTTGAATACAAATTTTCTTTTGCTTCAATTCAGAGCAAAAACTGCAGAACGAACAGTACAATATGGAAATACAAAGATTTTTGCAGAGAAGCCAGGGTTTATTTTGCAGAGGAACTTGAGACCTCTTCTCCATTTTTGAGWTGAGCTTCCTGGCCCTTTTGAGCCCTTCGTGCAAACTCTTCTGCCACTTTTCTGTGGGGAAGAGTGAGATTCTGTGAGTATGAATTTCTGTGAGCCAATGCTGATTTATTAATACCCATATTTCACATATATTAAAAAGATGCACRTACCTGCATGTTTTGCAAAATGGTATGTCCTCAAAAGAAACAGTTTCTTTAAGTTGCATCCTGTATATTTTGGYATTAACTGCTGTCCCAGCAGTTCCATCACTGCCCCATCTAGACTGTTTCCTTTTTCTGATAAAGTGCCCTTCTTGTTTTTCCCGCTGGGGCCGGGCTCTTCTGAGCTGTGCACCTGCTTCTCTCACCCAGCTCACTGCTGCTGTGCATGTGTATAGTTAGTTATAATGTAGCATTGCGCTGAGGACTAGAATATGGGACAAAACTGATAATATGATCAAATTTTAATAATAAAATTAAATTTACAATATCTTAACATTTAATATTTTATCATCTGTGTTGCATAGCTTGCTGAATTAAGGAAGTCATTAGTGTAAAGCTATGAATACAGATGAAACGCCCAGTTCTGTAAAAAGTTTTATTAATCAGTGAGAGACATCCAAATTAATTGAATTCTTAGATCAGGGGATACGAGCTGCTCTATGAAGCAGCTTTATCCTTGCAGCTGGGAGAAATGCAGAACATTCCTCACCAAAGCAAAGACAACCCACAAACTTATTTCTGATTCAAAAATTTGAACCAATAATGAAATTTTTGTTTATGTTAAGCAGTAACTGCAGGAGGTCGTCTTTGTGGAACTATTGAGTCTGAAATAATGCCTTTCTTTAACCAGAGAAAAAGAAACTTTCATAAATTATAGTTTCTGAACTGGGATGATGTTGGGTTTCTTTAAGATGGTTTCTTTATTTTGATGGGGGAAGGCAGGCMGGCCTGTCATAACAGGCAATCTGGTTGGACAAGACTGCGGAGAACCTGTAAGTGCAGAATCACCTGTATCTGTCTAGTGATCAGATTATGCTAGTACTGACTTCAGCACACAGAACAAGAGTTGTTGGTGGTGTGCTTTTTTTCTTTTTCTTTTTCTTTTTCTTTTTTCTTTTTTCTTTTTTTTTTTTTTTTTTGTAATAGCTATGTTTAAGAAAATTAAGTTTTAGTTCGTAGTTTCTAAACCTTCTAAAATTTCTTTGAAAAGTTCGATGGACTTTGTTGCTTAGATCTTTCTAGCTTTCTTGTCACTATTGTGCTCAGCCGTGTAGAAAATGACCTGTAGATTTATAGGCCAAATCATACATCTGTTAACGGCAAATTGATGGCCTAAAGTATTCTGGTTTTTGTGAATAGGGAGCTAGAGCGCAAAGCGGTTAAATAAGTTGCMTGGTGGTTCCAGAGAAAATTGGCAGCATAAGCACTTCATCACTGCCACATCCCTGAAGTACAGAAGGGGAAGATCTGGCACAGAATCTTTTACTATGATATTTTCAAATTACTGTTACTTGAGGCCCTCACTTTATTATATGATGCTCTCCATGTTTCTCCCCCTGCTCCGTTTGGCAAAACTTGAGCAAATGCCTCTTTTCTAAAGTACTGAAAATGCTTATGTTATGAGAATTCATTAACATTTGTATGCCTCTTGGATTCCAAAGAATTTTTGCAAGTGCTAATTATTATCGTTATATTTAGATATTTTATACTTATTTATATTTAGATTATCTCTATATCTTTATATTGGTAGACTGAGGAAATAACGTTAGATTTTTATTAGCAGTCAAAATTGCATAGAGGAATATCTGAGTACATTTTGTAGGTGTTGAAAACTGTGTTTGTAAATGCATCCGCAGTTTTGTATATTCATGTTTGAGAGACATATTCCTTGCTGTGGTRAGGGAAGTTACATGCACACTCACTTTCTTAATAATGAGATTTTTCTGAATCAGTCCACTTAACAACTGAATAGACAAGAAAATTCAGAAAATAAGTTATATTTTTCAGTTTAACTTTTATTGCAGAGTATTTTTACCTTTCTCATAGTGTTTGGAATACTGATGCCTCGATTTAGTTCCATTATTCAGAATATCAGTTGCAGTTTTCTTACACTGTCAGAATTTAAATTACTGGAGGTCTGAAAGATTAGTCCTGCCTGGTATTCTGAAGTTAAGCATGGTCTGTTCAGATGGCCTGCCTTCAATTTACATTTTTATAGGCATGCCTTTCTTACTGAGAGGTCTGCGAATTTTGTGTAAATAATGTTAATTTCTAAGAAAAAATATAGATGTGATCTTGGAATAAAACATAATTCAGCTTGTGGAGGTAAGGATTTGAATATTGTGCAACCACAAGGTCTACAAGCTAGAGTTGCAGTCTTCCTYTGAGCTAACCTTCATCTTAACTTTCACAGATGGAGCTCAAGGGTCTTTGGGTAAGGAAGCACTTCACTCTGTACGTCTTTGCTAATACCTGTTACTACAGGAAAGCTGTCAGTGAGATGAATTCCTGGGCTTTTCTGGACTGAAGATAGAAAATGAGCAATTACTCATTGTTTAAACAAGCATGGTGTTATAACCTGTGCAACTGGAAAATTCTCACTCAACTGTTCACACAAACTGTGGATGCATTTACAAATGCATCCTTATTGTATTCTCATCTCTGTGGAAAAAAAMTAAATGCCAAAGCAAAACATACATATTGCAATACAACTATTACCTTGATGTACTGTAGGGATGTTGTATATATATCTTTTGTGCACAAACAAYGAGAAATTGAAAATTGCACTTTCACTATGAAAAGTACTTTGCAGTGCATATATAAAATATTAAAGATATTAAAAGTAAAGCCATTTGACACAAAATACTTTGTGTGTATAAAAGGAAGGGTATGATATGGTTAGTAGTATTTTCAAGTTGCTGGCTTAAATACATGAAAATCTCAGCTGTATTATATTAATGTGCTTGTCTTAACTTAGTTGTCTAAATTTCACAATCCAATTGTGGCCTCTASAAAGACGAAATGGCATAAATTATTCTGTTCTCTCATAGTAGGTCCACCTTTTTCAGCTTTCTCCCTTTTCCACATACCCTATGTGAGTGGGTTTTTTGTTGTTTTTTCTGAAACAACAAAAGAGAGAATAAACTAATATTGTTTTAATTTTGTGTTGAAAATTCTAATAACTTAGTGGTCGATCAGGGGCTTTTCAAGAGGGAAGCAGCTTTTCAGATTGTCCAGAACTTCTTGTAGCATCTAGGAAACTTACAGGCAGCCATGAAAACTGGACTATTGCAACATGCTTGATATTTCCTCGGGGTTTCTATTAAATAAATTTCTGAATATCAAATGTAAGAAGAAAATGCTTTCAATGGTTATATTTATTTGAAAACACTTACATATGTTTGTTTTCTGAGATATCTCTACAAAGAAACATGCATACAAAAATATTGTAAGGCAAAAAATTGAAGTACGGTTTCATTTGCTAGGAAGAATAAAGACAGAATAGATCAAACTTCGTTGTTGTTGTTTTAACTWCAAAGTATGCCTGAGAAACAGAGAAACATCTCTTTGATTTAGAACATCTTTTTGTTGTTGTTGTTGCAGTCACTGTCTTGCAAAGGAAGATGCTTCAACTAAAACTGTAGCACGTGGATGTGCTTTAATGTGAATTTAATGAAGWACATGGGAAAGATGTGCTTACAACATCCCTACAGTACTATTCATCTTTGCTTAGCCAAATAGAAACGGGTGAACTTTGAAAACCATCAAGTTTGACTACACATCTTACCACTTTCCACAGCCTACCACATGAAGACTCTTGTATTCTGTGGTTCTTGCCTCCCCTCTGTCCCTGAAAACCTTACTTCCTGATAGTGCTTTGGGGTGAAAGAGAGGGCTCCTGGAGACAGCTTACAAAGACAYCAGCCCTCTGGGAGGAGGTCTCTGAGACAGCTGGAGGCTTGCGGAATAGTCTGGATAGCTTTTGCTATCTGTTTATTCATTCTTTTTTCTATGTGTCTATTATTTGCCGTTACTAGGGATAGGATGTTGCAGTAATGGAACCTTTGCGCTGTTCTGGCATGTTTTCTCATGTATTGCAGGAACAGTTTTTTAGCAGCTCATACTTGTGTTTACAATTCCAATGATCCGCTCTCTCCCCCTACAGTGCTACTAACAGTATTGACTGAGCATTTGGCAAGTCTTTTGTTTTGCTTTTCTTGCAAAGCCTCTGTAATAGAAATATTAAGGGCACCAGCTATGAAAAATTTGCAATGATCAAACCCACCACTATAGTAATTTAATATTTCTTCCTATTAGCTTTCTCTGAAGCTGGTGAACTAAGAAGTATACTGCTGAAGGGAGAATACTATCAGATCTTTTAAATCTCTAGCAAAGCTTAGTTTGCTTAGGAGACAATTTTAACTGGACCATGATTGAAGTAATGTTACTAAGAGTGAAGGATATAGCAATACTTCTGAAACAAACAGACTTGGTACAATGAATGTTGCTCTGGAGGAACTACCAGAAAACATGTGAAATTGGCAGGGTGGTGAGGTAGGGAAGGGGTAGGACCATCACCACCAAAAACAAGCCATCTATATTAATCCTAGTTWAATAAATGTAGCTCTGCTCCTTCCTGGTGAAGGTTCTTTAGGAGTACTGGAACTTTTTCCCATGGTTTGCAGCCAGAAGTGTTCTTACTTGTAAGTGGTATTCACTTTATGGTTTTTCATTAGCTCCACTGGCTTCTGCAGTATACTTGACTGGCTTATTCCTATGTATATATAATTRAGGAGGAGATGTACTTTACATGCCTGTTTGGTTCCTTCCTCTTTGAGCATTAGATCGTAACGTTCATTACATTTACTGTTTTCCATAGATTTGTGGCCTGTACTTGATGATTTGCCCTGCACTTCTGAATGAGGGATAGGAAGTAGAGGGTAAATATTCTCCTCTTGTAAGCCTTGYGCTGATCAGTAGGACCAGATGAATCAGTTCATCAAGACGACAATCTCTTTCCATACTGACAACCAATTTAAACATTTCCTTTGATTTCTGAGAGCTGTAAGAACAGCTMTGGCTGTGATTCTTAAAGAAAGAAAAAAAAGTGTTGTGAAATACTGAGCAACTCCCTTTACTTATTTTCTYGTGTGCTACTGATTATGGGGCAATTAGGAGTTAGCTTCTTCATTCCTAGAGATTTATGGGGAAAGTTGTGATGAAAATAGCACATATGGGAGGCTGTTACGTCTGGTTAGGACAGGTGAGATACCAGGATTCAATAACGTGACTGTATGTGTGAATTGTACATTCTGTGATTGTCAAAGAAACCTAAGGCCAAGCGTAAAATATATATATATATATATATAATATTTATATATTTATATATATATATATTTATATATATATTTATATATATATGTTTTTGCTGCCTGGCCTGGTACCAAGACTGAAGCTGATAGAATAGATCTGAGAGTTGCAGCGGGATGACTGGGGTTACAAGAACAAATAAGGTTTATAAGCAACTACAGTGAGCTTGATAGATGAAAGGATAGGCTTTTATTCTGTACATGAGAGGTAAAATGCAGGAAAGGTGTAATGGCGTTCTGGATCATGAGTCCTGGAAAATGCCTGAGGATGTTTGAGAAACTGGTTCAGGGAGAAGCGCAGCAGAATTTTGTGTGGATGTTGATATCTTCAGGGCTACCTGAAGGAGAGACTAACTGTATTGGTGACCCTCATGAAGCCTGTGTGCTTCACTGCAGCTAGTCTGTGCCACTGAGGAAGTAACGGTGAGCGGAGGGTCTATGGCACTGGATCCCTGGAAACGAGCATAAGCAAGCAATAGTAAACACGTTGTTATTTGTATTAGACTTTAGGTAGCTGATTCAGGAGACTTCTATACAGGCTACTTGCCAAGTGCTGCATGCCCTAAATGTGCTTTTAAARATGCAGAACTAGAGGCAACATGTAGTCTCCTTCAAGTGTTCAAAAGTGTGTAGGTCCCAATCAAGAAGCTCTGGAGAAGACCGGGAGCTAGATCAGGACTGTGATAAGCACTAACATTCAGAAGAAGTTTTACCTAATCAAGCACCAACAAAAAACACTCACGACAAACAGTCTGATTTGGTAGTAGACAGACTGAAGAACAAATGTTTGAAGTTTATAGTTGGAAAGTATTTGTAAATGGCTGCTATCATGCTGAAGTCATCTGACAGGAGAGCAGCTTTGTTTTTCTAAGTGTCTGCATGACATTTTGGAGTGTTTGTGCTCAGAAAATCAACCCCAGTAGCTTTCCAGGTTTTAAATAGTGGTACTCCAGCATGYGTAACAATGATTTTTCGCTCGCTGACTGCTTTTGGACTCATGGCAGAGCTTGCCAGGTAGGTGATTCTGGACTGTTGGTGCTCCTGCTGGGTGGGAGGACCTGCTGGAGCCCACCTCGTGCCAGGACCCTGCTTTTGAGAATCACTACTGTTACAACTTAGAGCTTTCCATTTGTGTGCTTTGTGTGTAGACACCAGTTTTTTCCTCCTTTAAATGGTCCTTTATAAAGTGCTATTAAGATTAAAATACATTGATTACAGTACCTCAAACTGAGATTAACACACAGTTGTGTAACGCTTTGTATTTACAGTAGAGAAATTGAAAGTACAAGCATACTGATGAAAACGTAAAAGTGAAGTGACTGCTTAGAATTTTCTCTTCTTTTAAGTGCACTCATGTTTTTGGTTTTTTTAGATTTCATTTTGACAAAAATGCCTGTGGTATCGATATTATCGAAGATTACAGGAGCACTTTGTTTCTTTTAAGCATAATAACCATTTCAACATTATAATGTTGAAAGTAAGCAAAAATTGACTCTTAAAAACTAAAAGAACAGGCTCATGGGGCTTTGCTTATATTAGATACTGCAAGCAGCGCTATTGATTCATGACATTTTAAAGCACTGCAGCAAAATGGCAATTTTACAGGCCAAATATCCTGTGGGAAAGTATAAGYTAGCAAGTTGCTGAAAACGGCAAAAAGGCAAAAACCTATAGTATGTACTCATCTCTATTTTCAACAAAACTTTGTTTAATAGTAGTTCAGTTCTAAATAGCTATTCGTTTCCGAACAGCAAATTAGTTCCTATAAATAAAAACTATTAAAAAGAGTTTCTGCATACTATAACTTGTAAGGTAACTCTGTATGCACTGCTAGAGATCAAAAGATCTTTTGTGAATGCAGTAGGGGGAGAAAAGAAGATACCAACCATATGCAACAGTTAAGACAACGTGAAAACTTAAGTTGGTGATTTTGAAGATACAAAATATGCACATCCCAGTTGGCTGTTTTTTGCTCATCTTTCTGGGCTTGCAGGTATTTCAGCTTCTTAGCATAGCCTTTGAATTACCAGAGGTACTCACATGCTGTTTCATGTGTAAGAGAATGTTTTTTGAAGGTTACATCCACTCTAGTCTTACTTGTCCTGTCTTCTCCCCCCACCTGCCAAAATCCTACAAAAATGACAACAGTGCTGTTTAATTGCAGGTGTGTGCTCCTACCGATATGCTGAAGTAGTAGCAGGAGGACAAAATAATCCATTGTGTCCTAAACMTCCTGTTAAGACAGACTGCAAGACCACTAGACTGCACATGGGGCCATCATCAGCCTCCCAGGCCCACGAGATTGGGGGCAGCATGAAGCAGGRAAGGGGGGAGCTCGTGCTCCAAAGGGCTTGTTATTTTGGTTTCCTTTCAGATCTGCGGGTGGGGGATGAGGGGGAAAATAGGGCAACTCATGATGCTGGTGATATATGCCATGTCCATAAAGTGCGTGGCAGACTTCATGGGACCCTGTGAAGTTTCTGAAGAAAGCTGGTAGGGGTAAGTAACTGGATTTTCTGGTTAACTCGAAGGCAAATCAGAAAAGCTGTTGCAGCTGGACAGGGATGCAGTGTTCTGTGCAATCCGGTGATGCAGGAGTGCCCATGTTGTACAGCCTGGTGCGGAGTGACTCAGGACAGGATGTCTGAGAGTTCTGCTGTGTGATTCATCAGAGGGCTATATCACGTTGTTTCTATAGTTTGTCCACAATYGTAAGGCTTGGGACTGTATATATGAGTTGTAATCTTGTATAATATTGAGTTCATAAAACACCCTATATAAAGAAAACTGTTCAGTTTTGGCACTGTGTAGTTAGCACTCCAGATGCCCAGTGTGAGGAAGAGATGCTGGATGCCTAGTTCAAGTACCCTGATGATAATACATGAACAAGAAAGGGGGAGTGAGCTCTTAGCAACTGACTGTATCATTTCGTGATACCTTGGCAGCAAAGACAACATAAGAAGTTCATGCTCCAGCCTGCTCCTGCCTACTCCATTACAATGCCATCCCTCAGTTGTGTTATTGCAATTTACTATAAATCACACTGCTGAG
>NW_028186990.1:3474366-3552480 GCF_003343005.1 Rhea americana | reverse complement strand
AAAAAAAAAAAAAAAAAAAAAAAAAAAAGGCTGGCCAGTGTTTTTCAAGTAATCTGATTTACAGAGCAGTCCCTTCATCAGCAGTTTTTTCAGCACAAATGAAGTGGTGGTAATCTGCAGTGCAGCAGAAACAAGTGGCAACATTGCATTTAAGTGGAGTAGGGACGGAATTYGAAAATATTAAGCGTTAACTCTACTGTGCAATCAGTGTATCATTAAGTAACACTCAGAAACTGGCTCTGAGTCAGAGCCTTCAGAACTTAGCTCTGAAGAGATGTAAGAATATAAGCAGTGGGAGCTGGAGATGGTAGTTATTCAGACTAAAAGATAGTGCTAGCAAAGTATGGTATAGCCTTGAATCCTGAGTCTCTGGCCGTAGACCTTCTGATCAGTCTTAAGAGCAGTGGTATTGTGTGGTATTTGCAGTAGGATTGGTTTATACCTTCTGCTCAGAGTTGTTTATTTTCATCTCAAAACTAGAAGCCTGATCTTAAGTCTAACTAAATAAACCTTTCTTTTTTATGACTACTTGGATTCCGAGAAAGCAAGGAAGGGGCAGGTGRAAGCCAAGTAAAAAGGGAAGCATTTAGGATCTTCTGTCTCTCCAGGGCTAGCAAATCTGATAGAGCTGTGCCTACAGGCAGTGCTGACAGCTAAAGTATTCTGAAATATATTTAGGGAAACGASAGTCAAAAAGAGGGATTCCTATCAAGTGTCAAAGGGAATATTATTGATGTGCTGCGTGTAAGAAGTAGGAGGTGGGGAGGACCTCACAGCTCTGAAGAGCTCTTGAGTTGTCACAGCAATCTTATGGCATTTGCTAGTCCCAGCGTATGGTAGAGTAGTGTGGTTATTATGTTGGTGGAAAATGTATGGGTAAGAGGTATAATTTGGTCTTTATAGCAAAGAGGTTTTACTGTTGGGTAGAAATCTTTCAAGTGACTCATGTTTCAGCTGAAGTTTTTCAGTTTGGGGTTTTTTTTTTTTTTCCTCCCCTTCCTAATCTCAGGTCTTTGTGCCCCTTCTGCACGTACAAAGCTGATGTAGGAATACACGTGCAGGGCAAGGAATTATGAAAATTGCAATGTCATGTTGGGTATCTGTATCAAATCTAAAAGAAATGTGTTCTATGTAAAGCTGGATATTCAGCTCTAATTTTCATGGGGAAAATACTAAGATTTAATTTTATATGTGAGGAAAGCTAAAAATATTAAAACATTACTCTTGCAGAATTTTATGCTCCTTCTATGAGCACGTTTATTTGTTTGCCAGCTTGAGTTTTTATTATGACTATCTTTTTATTTACATAGCACAGCAAAATATTATGTCAGTTTTGTTGTTTCCAAACTTTGAGTTTTACTGTCTTTTTCCTGTCTTGGTTAACTTTCTACTGGTTTTGTAGTTACTATGCTTGTATCAAATTTGCTAGCTACGGTGAGAATATTCATCAGCAACACAACAACTAATCAGAGTATAGAGCAATGAGTATGGATAATTGTATTATTTCTTTCCTCCCACRTCAAATTCATGTATTGTTCAGAGAAGTACCTGCTTCTTCTCATCCATAGTAATTATAAACTAGATACTCTAAAGCCTGATTTCTATCAGGATTAAGTGAATACCTGAATAATAGCTTTTCTGAAAACTAGCCTGGTTATTTGCAGAAACCAATATTTAATACTGGAACTCAAATGAAAGAGTAGATTGTTATTAAGAGCTGTTRTTTACTTTGTTATACATATTTTATTGCTTTCCTGTTGGTGGTGGTAAAGATTAATGAAACTCTTATAAAGTTGGATAGAAGCGAGGAGGGAAGTGTATTAAACTATTCCTAGCTTGCTGCACACTAATTATTGTGTCRGATCTTATTAGAAAACAAATCCACATAGAAGTACTCTTACTCCTTTTAAGGTACCTGCTTCAAGAAGGTACTCTGCAAATTTGAGAATGAATTGCAGATGCATATTCTACATAAAAGAATTTACCAAACGCTTTTCCTCTTGACTATCCCCCATCTCATGTTTGAGCAAAAGAGCAGACTGTTGCAGCAACAGTATTAATACTGGTTGGGAATTAATCTGGCAAGTAATTCCATGTTTGTCTAAGTGTAGACTGTGAGATAGGATAATGACTTTCCTTCTAARAAGTAGGGAGAGCAGCTATGTTTGGAGCTTTTTGGAGGAGGGAGGGGTCTTGATTTCAGCACTGTGCTGTAAGCAAGGACATATTTTTGTTTTCACAAGCATGCAGCTCCAGCAAGAGAAGTTATTAGACTATGATTTGCAGTTGATGCATCATAAAATGTGAAGCAGACAAATCTTTGTATCTGTACACATCATAGGCAAGCTTCTTGACCCTGATAAATAAGGGCAAAAATCTTGAAGTGTTCTCACAAGAATCAAATAACTCCATATTGAAAAATAGGTTACAAAAGAAAAATACTTATTCAATTTAGGAGGCTATAATGTATGCTTTTCAATAAAAATAATAGTTTATGTTAATGTAAACTTAATAGAAACAGTCTATTTCAATTAATCATACACTTTAACTGTCTACCTACTCCCATCCTTACGGTTGTGATTGACAAAGAAAAATGTTATGAAGAAATGGCTGATCTTTGATATCCAGGGCTGTACGGTTCTTTTTAACGTCCTCCAGGTTTTGTCTGCATCCTGTAATAGTCTTGGTCCCTTCYGAATTTAGATGAGGCGACTGTATTCACTGTCACATCTTCCAATCTTAAGAACTTTTATTTCTGTCTCCGAAACACCAGAGTTTGTGGGGAGATGGTGCATTCCCAGGTCTTGTCCCAGTTACAGACAATTCAAAGAACTTGGAAGTCTTGACAGTTGCTTGGTCACATCTGTAAGAAATCACAAGCAATACTGGATTTTTTTTTTTTTAATTCTATGACTGAGGGAATTGCAGAATTTGGCTTTTTAGTTTGGTCATGGACTGATAACTCATCATTTTTTTGTGGAACTGGGAGCACTGTGTTTACCTGTAGTTAATATTCTGCAGTAAAAAAAAGTAGGCAATGTAAGAACACGAGAGAACTACTAAACATTTATCATAAATGTTCAATCATTTGGTGATGATAGTTTATGTACTCAACAGTATGACAAATGTTTTGCCTGTAGCAAAACAGTAAATAGTCCTATAGATTTAGGCACTCAAATGCCCTTTTATTTTTATCTTTTTGTTGTTATGACAGGCTTACCTTTTGCAGAYCTCTTCTTGAGTATGCTATTAAAAGACAGACTTTTGGAAGCTTCCTGAAGACCTTCTGTTGGGCTGAATACTATGCTAGGAGAGGCTGCACTGTATAGCACAGTGGAGATACAGTCCTTGCTGTTGTCCCTAGGATAGATCTTGGGGTAAGAGAGGATGAGGAAGATGATAAACTGATCATGAAGTCACCTTACTCTTCCCTCTCCTAGACTGTCAATTCTTGTGCTACCTCTAAGTTTTTAGAGCATGGGATTTCTTTTCTTCAGCTCCTAACGCTCGAGGCCGAGTTCAGTGGATCTATGCCCCCACTACATACACGTCAACGTTTACGTCATAGGAAACTAGAAAATCTGTTTTAAAGCACATTTTTTACACGGCAAACCTAAAATACTTTCTTTTATAGCAAAAATTGAGCCCAGCCTATGGAAAAGAAGTTAAAGATTTTTAGCTGTTCGCTGTGAACATTGTCTGCTTTCACTGCACATACTTTCAATGATACTAATCTACTTTTTATGAAAGCTTCTTTCAGTGCTTCTCAATTACATCAATAAGATTTCATTGTTATCTTAATTAAATGATGTGTTAAGACCTGCAGCAATTTAGTTGTTCTAAATAAAATTCTTAATCTAGTTAATATTCTTCATACAAAAAAAAGTGAAACAGTATGCCAGAATCTGTTCCTCCTTTTTGCCACTCAAAAATCCATACATGCCTAGGTTGYATTTTGATATGATACGACCCACTGAGAAACGGGCAATACAGTGAGTGGGGGCATTGGGCTACTGTCTTGATGATTGTGTTCAACTCTAAAATTGCGAAGTATAGCTCTCTTAGGAGGTAGTTGATCCTGCCATAACTGAAAGATAAAGTTATTGAAGAAAAATGTGTAAAGTATAATCTTTCAATAAATGATACTGATCCTAATCTTATAGATCTCATCTCACAGAAGGGGTAAGGTTGGAAGGGACCTCTGGAGGTCATCTAGTCCAACCCTCAGCATAGCCTGTGTGAGGATTGAACCCACAACCTTGGCATTAGCAGCACCACACTGTAACCAACTGAGCTAAACTTGCCCCTGATCTACTTGGACTAAGAGTTGATATTCCCTGAGCRGCGGCAGCTGTGATGAATTATCATTCTTGTGGCTGCACAGTATGTCTGTAAATGAARTTATCTATGGTGGGATCCAATAGGTCTCCAGGCTTTAGTTAAGTGGAAAAAGTCTCATACTTAAGATGAGAAGGTTGATTGTTAATCCTTGCAATTCCAAAACCTCGAAAATGTAAAGATTATATTAACTGTTCTAAAAGGTAGAAAAGCAGAACTGAAGCTAATAAATAATTAATATACTGTTCTTAAAAGGATCTGTACCATAAAAAGACTCCTCATGTTAGAAAAGAAATAAAAAATATTTTTCAAGTTCAAATTTCTTTGCCCTAACTAGTGTGCCTTTAAAATAAAGATTATGTTGCTCAAGGCTTGTTATCCTTTATAAGATGTGTAATTGCTCCTCAAGAACTCAAGTGTTCAAGATTTCACTGATGTCTCTAAGTATTATAGCAGGCTGCTGTGTGTGGTTTGTGTGGTTTTTGTTTTGTTTAAGTTAAAGTAGCAATAGCAAATTCTATCTGCTGTCTTTGATCAGCCTTATAAAATTCCTTTAAATTTTGTGTCAGGAAGACGTACAATACRTAGCCATGTGGTCACAAAAMAAACAAACAAAAAACAAAACAAAAAAACCCAAACACCTGGTGCAGGGAATTGCAGTTTGGTTGTATGGTGCTGACTTTACTTGTCAATACTAACATGCACTGGAGAGCTAGAAATACTTAAAATAAAGTCCTACTTTTATTTTAGAGTGTAACATAACTGCCGCAAATACTAGCCAATTGGGCAGTTAATGGTGTTGTACCTAGAAASGGAAGCTTTTCAGAGTTATGATCCTGCAAAAAGTTTCAAAATTAAAATCTTCAAAATAAAAGAGTAAGAGTGCAGCTGAGATTCTTTTGTTAGGCATCTTTTCAACGAACGCAAAGCGTTTGATATAATTGCATGGGTACATTGCTATCTTTTATTTCTACTTYTTTATGTTCAACCCATCCACTTCAAGGGGATACAAGAGAAAGCCTCATCACAAAGGCTTAAACATCCTCTGCCCATCGCTAAGAAATGGTTTCCTGGAAAGAGCAACCGACTTTCTGGGGGCACGCTCCTAAAGCGTGGAGTGCTCTTGAGAGTGATGTCTCATGTTACAAACAAGATCTGTTTAATGTATCTGATGGAAATGATGTATTCTTCTAAGAAAACAGTACTTAGTGAACTAAAAATAGAATTAAAAAAATGAAATCTCTGCAAAAATTCTTTAAAGCAAATTACTCTACTTTTAGAAATCTGAATAACAGGCCTGTGGAAAAATGTATTTGTTGAATATATGTATACTTCTCATCTAAGAAAGATATTCACTGAATTAGTAACTTAGAGCTCTTTTCTAATTTGCATGAACCTAAAGAGATTGAAAACCTGTATGGGCAGAGTCTGACCTCCTGCACTGTTACAAACCCATGTGATTCAAGTTTGTACATGCAACACAGAATACACAGGATCCACTTTACACTAATAAATAAAGCCATCTGAGACATTCTGTCTACCTAAATAAACTGATATAAAGTAAAATGAGATTTTCTGCTTTTAGTTTCATTAGCTATGCTGCAAATTGTTTAGAAAGTATCTTTGTTTTTATCTAATGAAAATTTGGGTGATGTAGAGGAGGAGACTAAAAAGGCATGCGAGTTGCTCGTTTTCGTAGTTGATACCTTTTCTTATTCAGCCCTGTCTGCAGAGGGCAGTACAGTGTGGGAAAGAGGAGATGTCAGGGCAGGTTCCTCTGATACCATACTCCACTTCAGCAAGTACAGTGTTTTCAATGCTGGTTTATGTATACTATAGGATAATTAAGAGCTTGATGCTTTTTTCATTTGTGCACTCAGAAATGGGATGAAAGGAAGGAGTACCAGCAAAGGGTAGCAGGTTGTTTTCTTCCAGTAAATTTTAACGAGTGCGATTGAGCCTTGACTCCCTCGGGAAGCAGCGCYACTTTACAAACTCCGAGTAAATAAGCAATTACATAGGAAGCATGAACAAATTGATTTGCTGGAAAGCATCGCTGATTGTTTTCCTTTCTTTCCCCCTTTTTTTTTTGTCTTCCTCTGTTTCTGCTTTGGAGTTGATAGACTATATGGATAAGGTTGATATGGATAGCACTAAATTTTACATAATAAAAAGATTTTCAAATGAACATACTGCGGGCTCTGAATTCAATTTTATGTATTTGCTTCTATACATATTTTAGACACTGCTAAAGATATTCCAGCCCATAATAGAAAGTCTTTATGCAGAATTTTTATGCTCCACTCTGATTCAACCTGGAAAATGTCTCAAGTTGTAATGTATGTAGCTAGAAAGGGCAAAGAAACTTAGGGACTGTGCAAAAAAATCAAGCTCCTGCTTCTATTATCCATCTTGCTCTGTCTCCAATAAGTAGTTCTCCTCTTCACTATTGGATTTTATTCCCAAAATTTTGGGGGATCAGTTAAACAGTAGAATGTGATGCCATTGCTCTTGACTTGGGCTTGAGTATACATATAAACACGATCCCTTGCCAGGTGATTATCAATCTTTACTTCTAATAATTCGCAGCTCTGCTCCTGGTGTTTCCCCCTTTGCTGTSCTGATGGTTCAGAAGGGAAAGGTACGGTGAAAGTAAAACGAAGTCGGGAATCATGGAGCTGGCACATAGCAGCAAGGCATTAGTGTGGTGGTGGAAGACCTGGGGCGACCGCTGTCAGGTCGGCTGTTCGGCGGCTGGTGTTTGTCAGGCGCGTGCTATGGGAGAGGGCTCCGTGGCCCTGGGTAGCGCGGTGGTCACGGAGAGGGGTGACGGGCAGGTTTGAAGGAGCCTGTCAGTAGCGTGCTTGAAATAAGACCGTTGCGCCCCAGTSAAGTGTTGCAGGGGCATCGCTTCGGTTCGCGCAGCAGGGTGTGGTGGCAGATAAAAGGCATCCACGCCGATACAGCAAGCTCCTCATTACTATACCTCTCTGTGCAGGCTGGTAAAAATCAATGATCTGTCACTTAACCTTCCTCTCATTATCTTTAGTTTTGCTTCTTTAGTTTTATGTCTTAGCTTGAATTAAAATATTAATGTTTGTGAAACACTCCAAAGATGAAAAGCATTATATAGCTGTTTAGTGTGATTATTTTTATTTTTTTTTCCTTATGTGATTATTTTTATTTTTTTCCTTATGGTATAGTCTGAATTAAAAGTGATAATTAACTAGTACTAATTCCATAAGAAGCAGAAAAGGCAGGATCTCTTTTTCTTCTTGAACACTATAGACTTTAGGGAGGGATCAGGGAGAGATAGGAAGAAGCAATGAACAGATATTGTTACAGGTTTTWCTTAGTCCACGTTAACCTCGTTGACTGCTTGCTAATTACAGTAATTTAAATATACTTATGCCCTCATAAAAGTAAGTTTTGAGATTCACTGCTTTTTAACTGGGAAAGCCTGGAGCATGGAGAGAGRTATTTGTACTGTTTCTGCTGTTCCTGGAACTAAAACACTTTTTTTTTTTTTTCTTTTTTTTTCCTCCCTCCTCAGTGATTACTGTTTGCATTTTTTAGTTAATCAATGATGATGAAAAGTGATGAATGAAAATGAGTCATAGCTTTCCTTCTGGGTGAGTGTAGCCAGGTCTGGTGTTCTGGGGTGTTAACTTAAAGCTCTGCTTCTTTGACTGGTGAGGAGAAAAGGCTGTCCTCCCAGTGCTAAAGGAGAACCTCAGATATGGGAATTGAAGAGTCAAAGCCTCAAAAGCAAGTAAAATGGAACTATTGCTTGGAACCTTGTCTATTTAAGTCAGCTTTGTGACTTGAGGCACATGGTGAAGAGGGGGGGAGGTCGTAGACCAGCTTGCGTATGGATGGGCTCTCTGGCTGAGTGTGATATGAACGTGGCCGCACTGATCCAATCACAAATAGTCGAATAAGATTAATAGGTGGACTCAATTTGTTGAAACTTCTGCAGTGGAGATGCTCRGGGGCACTGAGATTGCTCGTGTGTTTTTCTGTAAAGGTCTCTTCTGGTCCATGCTATTCTGTGTTTCTCCATATCTCTGTATCAAAATATTGTCACTGCTATTTTCAGAGACTCGGCAAGTGTCCCCATTGCATGTAGCTGATGCAGCCAGCTATCCTGCTGCWTTTCCAATATACCCAGTATAGTGGCTTTACTGAGCACCATTATAACATCCCTGCCCCAGTTACTACAACGCTACTAGTTGTTGAGAAGGGCAGATCCAGTGTCACTCTAGCTCCCTGTATTCAGAAAATAGAAAGCTACAAGCCACAATAAGTCATTTGCTATTGAGCAGCTAATGTCTATTGGAGCCTGACTGCACAATAACYACACTCTGATTTCTCTTACTCCTTGTTTCTCTTATTCTAATTATAAGGAAGAATGAATCCTATTTATGAATGTAATTCTAATTCATGGCATTTCGTAGTTCACTAATATGCACAAAACTTACTTTTTTCTTGTGTGTACACATGAATTATTTCACAACAGGTCCAGGTATTTTTTTCATATAAGTATCACTGTTTAGAACTATCACATTTTGCATGTATTCTTGTCTTAATCCTGCAAGTCTCATTCAGCCAAGTGAGGATTGCTAGCCTCTTGTTCTTATTAGCCTGCCAGCATCACCACTATTCAACATTTTATCTTAGCAGAGGGCCTCTGCAAAAGTTGAGAGCCTTCCTGCTAATTGCCAAGTATAACTCCTATAATCAGTTAGATCCAGCTCTGCTCTAGTAATAGATACATGTAAATTAAATATTTTTACTCTATTATATATATTGCAGATTGTATATATAGTTTGTGTTTTTTCTGCTGTAAAACAGGTCAGCCTGAAGGATGGTACGCAGGCAGATTTTGAAGAGCACACAGCAAGGCTGCGAGCTAAGAGCCACAGTATCTGGAAAAGGCATAGACTTCCTGCTCTTAGTTTCTGCTAATTCTGAATTCATCGAGAACTTTGCATTACATGGAAGAGWGATCAGCAGCACTTTTCACCATTGCATTGTGCCATCTCTCAAATCTTGCAGGAGTTCTATTAGTGTATCTCATTTAAAAAGAAAATTGCTGTCTGGCTCACCATCTTTGCAGATCCTTGATGCAAATCATCRAGTCTTTTACAGTCCAGAACGCATTCAGGAAAGCAATGGGCTTACCCACAGTGCTAAGGAGAATGGCGTTTTTTATGTTGGGGTTGGCTTCAATTATATATTAGTTTGTTATAAACGGCCTTCATGTTTTGTTTTTTTAACATTTTTYTGCGCATCCCTTTTCTATTAACATGCTTTGCCTTTCGAGGATCTAGAGTAGAAGGGAAGATGCATTATTCTTTCCAACTCCTGTAACAATGTTTTGTGCTTTCTTTGTGTTGTTTTTGAGCCACAGAATGTTTATTTTACTCTTTCTGATACATAGCCTGCTTTATCTCTAATCACTCCTCTTTAGCATGCAGCAGCTAAAAGAGGTGACATTGCTATACCATAGCAATCTTTTTCATTTTTGCCTGRCATGTTGGGTCCCCCCAACCCCTTGCCTTTGTTTCTCTAATCTGTACTTACCTTGACTATTGCTTGTCACCATAGGGTTTGAATGCATCCCAAATAAAACATTAATCACAGCATCRTACTCTCTAGAGGATTGCAGGCAGTTATGATGCATTTTATTTCAGGGTCAAAATTTTCTGGGTTGTAGGCAAAGGATGAAAGCAAGTACTCCATGTTATCCAAAAGCTGTCTTCCTCCCCTCTGTTTGATATTCCAGAAGCTATACTTCCGATTGGTTTAGGAAGTGTCCTTCAGTCAAGATCATGCATCAGTCTTCTTTCCCTAAAGAAGGCACTGATTGACTAAGAGGGCTTTCTTGTATTTTAGCTGTAGAATAGCCTTATCCAGAGGAATGGCTTTCCTTTTTCTTCTGTATCTGGAGAGCAGAAACATTAGGCTATGAGCATCTTTTTACCTGATGCATTATGATACTGCTGTCCAGATGTTGGTCAAATGAATTGACTTCCTCGGGAGTTTGAGCCCACATCAAATCAGATGTTTTGAAATATAAGCATGTTTCTTGGTATCTTGTCCTTTTTCTAGCATATGCTAGAAGAAGGTCATGTTCAGGACCTATGGCTCCCTTCTCCAAAGTGATCACATGATGTGCTATCCAGTTATGAGAGTGCTGTCCGATTTACCTTTTGATCTCCATTCCTCAGTTGGCTAATCAACAAGTGAGATTCYGTTAATGTCATATACCCTGACACTGGTTTTGCTTGGATTCCAGGGCRCATCCGCCAAATCTTGCCAGCTTCTAGCCTCACTTGCCTGAAGAAAGCATAGATGTTTATGGTTTCCAGAGCAAAGGAAAGTTGCATCATCTGGAGAACCTAATCTTCGTACTCTTTCCACTGTTCAGTGCTTCACGTAAATAGTGGAAGAGCAACTTGCTCTTCTGGATTTTCTATTTTGAGTGCATTAACAGCCTTCTAAATCATCCTYGCCACTTCAGCCACAGAGCAGCTGTTCCATAGTCCAAGACCTATTAATGTTTTCTTTTTAGAACACAACAAACTAGATAATCTTCCATGTTTTTCCTATACTCCATTGTTTATATTTTCCTAGTTATTTTTTTAATTCTAATTCAATCTTGCTTTTTCAATTACATTTACTACCACAGATTTTTGAAGGGTTTCCCATTGACTCTATTATAGTCTGCACCTGTGTGCTGCTGCCTGTGTGTAAACATATGCTACATTTTCCTTAAACCTGGGCTGTAATTGTAGTTGTAGTTTTGTAGAACTAATTTAATGCACAGTATGTATTTGTATACATTCCATAAGCAATTTTATATCAACTTGATATAAATGTAAGACTATAAGTAGTTTAATTGCTATGGGTTTTTTTGTTTTTGGTTTTTGCCATTTAYGCCAACTTGTAGTTAATGAGAAATATTTGAATCGCTGTGGGATTTTGTCTGCCTTTTTTGACTGACCACCCTTCCTAAGTATTATCACTACTAGTCTTAATGAGTTTTGGAGGAATGAATATTTTTTCACATACAGATACGGTATAACAATTCTGTTTGAGGAGCCTGAGCAAACTGATTCATATTGTAAGAAGTCATTCAGTGATCTACTTTTCAGAGGAGTTGTTGTAGATTTCACATCTAAAAAAAGCTGGAGGTAAAGAAAAATGAGTTGGAGAAAGGGGGAAAACATTAATGGGATGCTATTAATATACAGTAATTATGTTCTTGTTAATATTCCCTAATCTTCCTGTTCCCAGGGTTATACTTTAAGATCGATTACACTTTAAAGTGTTCACTTTCTAAATACATTAATTTAAGGGATATTTTTTTCCCAGTTCTGTTTCTAGTATTGCTGGGTTTTGCTTGAATGTCACTGCAGTAGCTGGATCTTTAAATCTGCATTTGCAGATGGCAGTCAGCAACTGTGCATGCTAAGTGAAGGTCTTTCTTTATTGCTTCCTAGCTTAGACCTTTCTGATCCCATTTCTGTGGAGATCATCTCTTTGGAGATAGTATAAGGGAATTTTTAAAACTTTTAAAACTATCTTATTTTTACCATTCAGCTTGTTTCCATGGAAATGGGATCAAAAAGATTGTCAGTGCTAACAGTTGAAAGTGAGAATTCACTTGCAGATTTCAGGAGATGACTCCCAGCTGAGCACTGTGAATACTGATATCCAAAACAAGTAATAAACTATTTCATACAAATGACAGCAGTAGAGGAAACAATTAAAATATTAGGAAAACATCATTTCTCTCCCCTGCCCCTCCCCCCATTGGGAGTGATGATTATACAAATGCTTATTTAACTGCTCTCAGATACATRAGGTACCTCTACTAGCTTGCACCTTTCTTCAGACTGTGTCTATGGGGAGTTGCAGTTTTATAAAACCAGCATCGTCCATCTCTTTTCTGTTAGGGCTCTGACCTATTCCAAGCGGACATCTGTGAGAGAGGAAGGATACACATCAGGCAAATCATATYGCTTCAGTGCAGGTTCGCTGATGTTTCAAATGCTGACCTGCTTTTCTACGTAAGAAGCAATTGACAGTTACATTTCCTAAATTACGGAGCCCTCTGACACCAAAAGAGTAAAACAGATCTCTCTAGCCTGACCCTTATGCTTCTCGTTCCTTGATTTGAAAAGGCAATCTTTCTTCTGTTGCCAAAGTAGGTTATAAGGCCTATGACCTTTGAGGACTTGCCTTTACAGTTATTTCTTAGAAGGGAGTCAAATCCAGACAGTGACTGAAGATGGGTTTATCACGTGTTTGTTTTGGGGTACAAGTTTTTCACTTAATTCTCCCCCATCACGGAAAGCTGGTATRTATTTTGCTCTGCAAAGAAAGATAGGTGTAGAATATTTTACCCAGCGATCCTATTGCGGCTACTTACTATCAGTCTGAACATCCAGCCGTGTTGTGTGGTGAGCTGGCTCATCCAGGAGCTGAATGAACTCAGGCACGCTGGTTATGTATGTGTGGGCACGGAATCGCTGCATTTTAAAGAACAGCTAATTAACCCGTGAGTAGAAGAAAAAGGAGAAAGAAAAAGAAACTTTCCCAGTTAGAACACAAATAGCGTCCGTAAGGCGAGAAAGTCTCTTTCATTCCTTAAACCCTGACTAAGGGCTTGGGCTGAGGGGACCAGTGCCGCYGTCCTTTTCTTTAAATGAAGTAAAAGGAGCCTCGAACTGTTCAAGACGCTGAAGCTGCCACACGCAGGTTACCAGGCTACTGCTGGGGTCGGTGCCTGTGTAACTCCTRTCTGAGATTAAAAGCAACTCGCTATTAATTCATCAATCCGTGCGACAACTCGTGGGAAAGGTGTCTGTCGCTGTAAGTGATTTCAGCCTATTATAAGTTAGACATTTTCAACTCCCTCATGTAACTAACCCCTATTAATCAGAAAAGCCTCTCACAGCAGAGTTTAATATAAAAAATAAAATACAGTAATGAATCCTTCGAGTGTGAACAAGATTCTCAACAAATGGCAAAATGGAGGTGGTGAGCGGGGGAAGCGAGAGGCCCTCTGCGCGGCGGCGGGTGGTGAACAGCCCGCGGGACAGGTCCTCGCGCGCCTCCTCCTCCGCTGCCCCCGGGAGTTGCCTGGTCTGCGCGGCAGGCCCTCGGTAAATCGTTCCAGCTGTCAGTTCGGCGTGCCTGCCCTGCAAGCGGCACAACCTGGCCGGGGTAAGGCTAGGGTAAGGCCTCATCTTAAGAGGCTGACCACAGTTTAAAGATAACAGCGGCGATTCATAATTTATTGAAATAATTCTGATGTCCTTGGAGAAGCTCTGTCCGCTTTCGTCAAACTGAAACTGGCCCACGATATTTACTCTTCTTTGGGATGATATCATTAAAATATTTTCCTATGAGAAAGTAAYGTGTTTAGAAGTAATACATAATATATGAAGTGCAATCTTTTTTGTAGTGCTCACGGTGGATAAAAACTTCATTGGTACAACCGACTGACTTGTAATAAATAYTCCTCTGTGATTTTGTGAATCTGAGTGTAGCATTCAGTTTAAAATAAAATACAAAAAGCAAGAAAGTGGGAAAGACCCTGAAAAGAAGTGTGTTTATTACATATAGCTAGTACAAGAGAGGAAGTAGGTTCTTTGCTCTTCTCAGTGCCGTCTCTAGTTCTAAAACGAAACCCTCCTGTTAACCGGTACGCGGCTCTAGCGGCCTGAGCAGCGTGGAGGGAGCGTCCGCCTCCCTTTCCCTTCCGCGTGGTCAGGGGCTTGCCTCGCGCGAAAGCGGCACGCTCTGAAACCGYGGAGCTGGGCCGCGTGGTGGGCTGCCCAGGGTCTCAGCTGGAAGGAGTCCAAAACGCAGCTTGCCCAAAGCAGGCAGCTTCTGCGAACGTCCACGTGTGTCGTGTTAGGGGTTCGGGGAGGAGCAACCGCGACCCAAGCACAAGTGCTTCCAGGCTGGTTTTGTTRGAAAAAGAATGCCACACTTTAATGSAAATGTGAAATARAAACAGTATTTGACTCTGGAAGAACATGTCATTGCTAGAGATTATCTCAGATTCAGGGTTCTGTCGGACCTTGGATCCATGCTATATTGATATTTTCAGCCAGTTGAACCCACTTCTCTTATGCTTCCTATCTGAGAATGGTATAATACCACACCAAACTCAGAGCAACATTTGTAAGCATACTTTTTACAGTATATCTCAGTACAATGGTTAGCAGCAAACTTAAGGGCTCTAATTCCAAAGTTCATGTTTAAAAATTTATCTCACAGTGTAGTGAGGATATATTAGAAGTACCTTTTTTTTTTAGGAGACTTTTTTGCTGTTAGCTTTTTTATTCCAGTCTGAAGATTAATCACCAATTCAAAAAAATATATTGTACTCCCACCTACTACACCTTTATTGTGGTTATTGCCTTTGGTAAGATACTGTTCTAGAGCTGATAGCACATCTCCTTTTAATGTGTTTTGATGGACTTGGACAACACTCTGTACTTCTATTTGTTTTTCTAAATCTACACTGCAGTTATTTCTGTCATGCTCAAATTTATATTATGTACTTTAGATGTGGGGAGAAGGGTGATATGTCCTTGGTTCATGTGACATATCTCAGTGAGCAAAATAGGTACCACTGGGCTGAGAGACTGTCRTTTTTATTTTTAAGCAGCCTCTTCTTGCACGTTTTTACTTGTTTGAAGGTATGGAGCTATGAATTTTAATTGTGCTGCTTTTAAAATCTTTCTTTGCTGGGAATTTTGAATCAATTCAGGCTGTGTGGCTTTGTGCTCTGCAAAAGAGAAGAGGCCTGGCTCACCAAAACCTCCAGATCTCCTTTTCTGTTCTTGAAGCCCAAATCTACTCGGAACCTGTTTGATGCTTTCCATTATCATTCAGAATCTGATGTGGGGCCGTGGCACAGAGATGAGCCCTATGCTCACTAGTCCTCTGCTGTATTATTTTGACTAAATCTGTATTTGTTGTTGTATTTGTGTCTTGCAATTAATGCTGAAGTAGCAGKTTTTTTCCTAACTGACCACATACCAAGCTCTCAGAGGTCAGAAGCATTTGGCAGTAGAAGAATCTCTGAAGAGCCAGCAGCGCGTCTGCCAAGTCTGTGCGCCATAGTCTGGCTGTCGTATAAAAAGCATGTGTTATGATTATTAAGAGAAGCAGTGAGATGCTGTCCTTTCACTCCTGCTGTGATACGGAAGACTTCCCAAAAGTGATGACATACATTTGTATGCCTTGACTTACCGTTTTTCAGCATAACTCTCAGACCTGCTTTGCGGTCAGAGGAATCTCAGGTTTTCCTAAAGAAAAAGACGCTTTTTTTTTTTCTTTTTACCCTTAATCCCAAATCAAAGCTGGCTAGCTTTATGTCTGTTTTAAGTGTTCACGTGGGTCTTAAGAGTCATCTAATGTCTGGGGACTTTTTTGAAAGTGAAGACCTAACTCGTAACTRATATCTTCACCTAATTTTGCAGAAAAAGGTGAACAAATCAGTCTTTTACACAACTGAGGCTTATGCTTTTAAATAGTGATAGGGTTTTTTGCGTACAAATGGTAAACTGAATGTATACTCTGTCCATTTTCCCAGCCTTGTGGGCCATGAGCCAAGAGCATTTTCTTCCCAGTAGTGAAATAATACGCACTCTGAATATTAAGGCTCTCCAGTAGTCAAAATGCATCTTTGGGCTATAACTTTAATTTTTTTWAAAAAATACTGAAACTGTGTATAGTAGAACAGCCTAATGTGGGGTGAGGTATCCGTAGGCTAACAGTATTTAATTCCTGTTAGAGCAATGAYGTGGACAGTCCTTATCTTCTTATTGTACTCAAAATTGCATATGGTCTATAGTTCGATCAAGTGCTTTGACATTAACCTTTGATATGTAATGRATACAAAATTTTAAAATTACTTACTTAACCAAAGTGACTACAAAGTTTGAGAAAGTTGGTAAGAGCCAAAATACTCCATAAGCTTCTTTACCTCTAAGTACTCATTCAATTTAAAGTGTCCTTTTAACAAATTAATGTGCAAATAATTTTGAATCAATGTGTTAATAATTTGTTGCAAGTATGYGAAGCCATAAACACTTAATAGTATACATTTTTGATGGTTTATAGCATTAAAATGAAGTAGTCTGGCATTTTGAGTGATGTTTATGACCGAGTATTTGGCATATTGATGTATCAGTATACAGCTAGAATGCTGTATGAGAACACTGCATCTAAAAGGCCACGCTGAACTTCTTGTGGCATACACAGCTTTTAGATGCAGAACTGTAGTTATTCTTGTGTTTTCATGAGAAAACATACATATCTAATGCTATATTGATATTAGGAGTCCTTATTTGAAAACTGACTTAGTTTTGTTGGTTATTTCAGGCAGCTGGTAATCCTTTAGAGTTGCAGATTATGTAATAAATTAAGTATTTGACAAGTCTTTCATGTATAGCATATAGATGATTTTTCATAGATTCAGGTTTTTGAGAGCCTCCACATAGGAATTTTGATGAAGAGCTGTTAACAAAATGTCTTAACATTAATGCAAAACTCAGACAAATTCCTCCTTCATCTTCAAACTCTAAGAAAGAATTAAAGAGGCAACAAAAATGACATGATGCCTGTGACAGATTTTTTTTTTTTTCTTTTTTGAGAGGAAATAAGTGTAGTACAGACCCCATAGATCCAGAAGTGTAACRGTTGCATAGTCCATAGAGTTAAATGTGTCTAGGGCCATAGTGCAGCCCAAGACAGCTTGTGCCGGTGTCTCAGACGCTCCAAAGCAGAGTGGCTGCATCCTTGGCCTGTGCTGCGCTCTGGGGATTGCTTGGCTGACTGCCACGTGGCCAGCCCAAAAGCATGCCAGATAGCACTGTCCTAGCAATTCTGCCACACGAATGATTGCATCAAGTGCCCGAGAATGTTCTCAGGCTTATTGAATTTACTAATGCAGACATGGCCAGTGTCGTCGTCTTCCACTGAAGTCTCATTGATTAAAGACTTTTTTAGTAAYAGAAATTTATCAGAGTTTCTGAAATGCAAACTGTTTTACTTTTCTGTAGTTGATACATGCTTCTTACTACAATCTTTCCTCTAACCTTTAAGTAACAGAGTTTAATTTTAAGTCAGTTAAACTCTAGGTGTGCATACACGTATGTGTATACATGGGCTCTCTGTATATGCAAAGACGTGAAACTGTTGTTGTTGTATGGGTTTTTTTTTTTTTTTTGGTTCAAACAATTTATTTTCTTTTCAGTGGGATGCCATAACTGAAATGGATGAACACAATCGCCCCATTCATACTTACCAGGTATGTAACGTGATGGAACCAAACCAAAACAACTGGCTTCGAACAAACTGGATCTCCCGTGATGCTGCACAGAAAATTTATGTGGAAATGAAGTTTACCCTGAGGGACTGCAATAGTATTCCATGGGTTTTGGGAACCTGCAAGGAAACTTTTAACCTCTACTACATGGAGTCAGATGAATCTCATGGAGTAAAATTCAAGCCAAACCAGTATACTAAAATTGATACTATTGCAGCTGATGAGAGCTTTACCCAGATGGACTTGGGCGACCGCATTCTTAAACTCAACACAGAAGTTCGTGAGGTTGGACCAATAAACAAGAAAGGATTTTATCTTGCTTTTCAGGACATTGGAGCATGCATTGCTTTGGTCTCAGTCCGTGTTTATTACAAAAAGTGCCCTTTCACAGTCCGTAACTTGGCTATGTTTCCTGATACTATTCCAAGGGTTGATTCTTCCTCTTTAGTGGAAGTGCGTGGCTCCTGTGTGAAGAGCGCTGAGGAACGTGATACTCCAAAATTGTATTGTGGAGCAGATGGGGATTGGCTTGTGCCTCTTGGACGATGCATCTGCAGTGTAGGATATGAAGAAGTGGATGGTTCCTGCCATGGTAAGAAAACATTTAATAAAAATGATATTATGATGTTACATGAACAGCAAATAGCCTAACTGCATATTGGAAATACTGCATCACGCTTTCAAGGAATGCTCGAAAGCAGAAATAAGAAAGGCCATTTTAAGTCATGCTGTTGTTGGTTTCTAAGAAAACCTTTGGTTGCTAAAGCTTACCTTTGTTTTGTCTAGCTATAGATGCCTACAATCATCTTGACTCGTATAATCAGTGGAAATAAGTGCACACTTTAGGGTAGTGAGGACAGTGATACACTGTCATAGGTGGGCACAAAGGCACAGTGAAGTGCCTCTGACCTGTCTTAAATGCCTGTGTTAGGATGAGGTGTGCAGTGGCTAAAAAAATGCCTGTTTCTCTCCATATTCCTATAAAGGGACTCTAGTCRGTTAACTTGGACAGATCTTTCCTGTAAATGGAGAGAAAGGAGATGACTCCACCTGAAGACACAATGCCATGATCTATACTGCTGTAAAAGAGAGGATTTTAAGTGCCTCCATGGAAAACATGCTTTTTTTTTAATGCAGTAGAAAATCAGTAGGTATCTGATTTTGTATTAGTTCTGAACAGAACTAATGCAAAAGGTTAAAATCAAAAGTATTCAAAATTGTATCATGACATTATAGATAATGCTATATAACTGTATAGGAAATGCTATATAACTAGTACTGGCGTTTCACAAAGAATGATGCAAGAGTGTGGTAAGCTGGATTGTTTATGAAACAAGTGTCAATACATCAGATTTAGTTGCTGAATGTTGTTTGGCTCGTTTTTACATCTTAAAGAAATGTCTACCTTAGGAAAACTGTGCTTTTGTGATTTCTTTTCAAGAACTTTTGAAGAGACCACGCAGTGTGCAGGTATATGTAGTATGACATAGCATTGCACTTTGTCAGTCTGGTAGTCTGGAATTAATGGTGTTTCAAATCAAGGTAGCAACTTGCAGGTGACTACAAAGGGAATGTATTTTCTTTCCTTCTCAGGAAAACATCCATGGGTAGGACAGTGGACACATGCAGGAGCAAAACACGTCTTCTGCAGTATCGACATGTTGTTCTATTTGATTAAGCCTGTCTGCACCACTCTTGACAGAGAGGTCACGTTTGTGAACTTTGAGCATTAGAGTTAATGCACGGATGGAGAAATTCAGAGTACTTCAACTTCTGTGCTGTTTGGAACATGAATGCATAGCTAAAATATCACAAATGCAGGACTCTGGATAAGCCTTTGAGCTTTGGTGGATTCAATTTGACACTAATACCTATAGAAAATGGGCCAGCTAAGACTCATTTTCCACTCGTCAGGACCCTTGGATAGGTAACATTTTTATAACCATAAAAAGGATGCAGCTTTTGTACTGTAGAGTTTCCTGGTAGTTAATTCTTCTGTCAGATTCACAAATCACTAGTTTACTAAAGAACAAATGTCTACCTTTTATATTCTTTTTTTGACTTTATATAACAGCTTCATATGAATTTGAGACAGAGGTGACTCTCTTTTGTAGTCATGGTTTTGTAAAGAAAGCTTCACTAGCCACTGAGGTATCTGTCTGCTTTGGGTCAACATTTGACTCATAGTAAAAAGGAAATATAAAGGTCTATGTCTGTAAATTACACAAATGACATTGCTATTGTCCACATGTTTTTATTGAGAGCTACTGAGTTTTGATCTTAGGCAAGCTGTACAGCAACTTTGGACAGTATGGAGTATTAAAAGCACACTATTGTCATCAAAAAATAATGTTCGCTTATTCTGTTGTCTGATCCTGGTGGCATAAACTATCAAAATATGCTCATTACAAAGATAGAGTTTTGACAGTACCATTACTGGAAGTAGATTTAATTTTCTACATAAGGTCAAAAAGGTTTCTCTCTTAATGGGATAAGGAGTTTCTTCAAGACACTAATGCTCCGTGGATTTCTGTCCATTATGCGAGCTATTCTCTAAAACTGTGCATGAGGAATATAACCAGTATCCTAAGCCTAATGGAAAACCTTTCTGCAATACACAGACTCTGCTCACTTATTCAGTTGGCAGTGCAGTTGGCTACTGAACAGGTAGCTCCTAAATGAAATATCCGAGTACCGTACGCTCAGTCATGAGTATATGCATGCTCTTATCCATTTCCTCTWAGAGTAAGAGGTTGTTTTAGGAGGTCATAATCTAACAGAGTTTGCATGTGTGTTTTGAGATCATTTTCAGAGGTGTCTGGTTACCACACACTTGTTATTTTTAGTTACTGTATTTAATATTAGTGATGCTTTTTTGACAGTTTCTCAAAGTATTTTTTTTGTATTCCTTCATGTATTTCACGCTAAAGACAAGCTCAGTTACATAAGGTACTTTCAAAATGGAACAGCAACAACTTAATTCCATCTTCACTAATGCCCACTCTTCAGCTTTTATACTTAAACCATGACTCAGGAGAGAGACTGCTGTGAAGGTTGCATTTCCATTTTCTTAAACTACTTGTGGAGATTTTTTTCCCCCTCTTTACAGCGTGAATATTTGAGGTTTGTGAACTGAATTGAGAATGCCAAATAAGTCGATACTGGTCCCACCAAACAGCTGTAATGTCCTATTTTGAGGCTTTGCTTCTAGGACAAGATGTGAAAGAGAAGTTTAGAGTTAAGAGTCAGTCAAGTCATGCCTGTTAAACATTAAAACATTTGAACATTATTTATTTGCTATAAAAAAGATTTACTTTTTAATTTCTTCTCATAGAAACAAGAAGAAAGGGGGGAGAGGAATGTTGCTACACTTTGGTCATCTGTGAAAACCTTAGCTTTATGGACACAATCCTCATATTTTCTCGATTTTTCTCTTCTACCACCTTCCACCCCCTCAATCCCAAACGTGAAACCCTGTTGTTGCTCGCCTTCCATCATCACAGTGTTGGTGGTATTCGATGTCATCCTGTCCATGCTCCTCCGACAGACTCTGCGATGTACCGCCTAGGCTGCCAAAGTAAGAGAAAATATAGCTAACTGGTTACTGCCTTCAAATTGGAACTAATCAAAACTCTTTAGTACCTTTTCTTCTACATCAAAATAACTCTCAAAGTAACAATATTGTGTTCTGAAATCTGTTCCAGTGAGTAATTGGRTGGTGGGCAGGGTATAGGCTGGTATTTGAATATTTTTCCTACTTGCAAATAGAGTAAAATTTTGAATTACACACAAGCTTATGGCTCAGTGGGGAATAATAAGCTCTTTATGACAAATACAGCTGATCTGCTGCAGAATTTTAAAAATACATTTCTGTTTTGATATTTGTGGAGATAAGCACTCTCTATTCATGAAGCASCAAATTGCATAAAGAACGATAGTGTGTTGTTCGCTTATAGTTTCACAAAACAGCGAAGAAGCAGAATGAGGAAGTCTTTGATCAGTTTTATCACTGCAGTTAAAATCATGGGGCAGCAAGTAAAGTAAATCTTGGCAATGGAAAGCAACCTAACTGGCAATATCAGTTACCTCAAAATTTGCTGGTTCTGTCTGCGTTTCCAGAGGCTTGTGAGAGTTTCTTCATCTGCTTGTGAGCCTATCAGTTTTCTCTATCCACTTATTTTTGCTTTTAAGAACATCGTTTCAGAATGAAAGTTTGAGGAGAAGAACTGGCAACTGAATTAAAATATCTATATTAAATATATACCTAAGTGTGTCTAGGAGAGGTCAGAGACCCAATGATAGAGAATTCTTCCTCAAGTCAATAGCACAGGTCGCATTGACTGCAAGAGGTTTGGGATTATTAGTGTATCATGTACGTATGTTAAGGACATAACTTGAAAAAAAAATACCCTTCTTCTCTGAGTTAACTGTGTAACGCAACYTATCACTTTTTGATCTGATTCTAGCATTCCCCCTTCCTTTGGTTCTTTAATTTGTAAATGAGTTATTACCAACGATTGGCAAAACTAATAGTACGTAGCTCTGATAAGAGTGTCTAGCTTCAATAAATCACTGGTACCAGCCTCATTCATGTGAGAGCTACTCATAGCATAAAAGAGGGAGATGCTGCACAGGATGCACATAAGTTGTAAGTATGAAGTTCAAAAGGGTATTTTATTGGAATTTTACTTCAAGACAAAAGTCCTGCTGCATTTAACATATGCATAATGTGCAGGGCATATCAGGATTCTTTTCACAAAAAGAAACGGTCATGACCAGGAACAAATTGCTACTTTTAGGTTGTGAGGCAAGGGAAGTTAAAAAAAACAAAACAAAACAAATGGCTTTAGTTGATCAYAAAAGGAATAAGAATGGATTTGACAGGCATCTACAGTAAAATAAGGATAAATGGATATGTTGGGAAATAAAATAAGTGGGTGGTTCTTGAATACAAAATATGAAATAGATTATGTTACACTTTCGGGAAAATATGAATTACATTAACCTCTGCAAAATCCATTCTGTTACTGCACCTCCTGCTTATGCTAGTCATGTGATATAAACTCAATTACAGCAGTTCTCTTTAAGTATAATAAACCACTTATTGGGTGACTGATAACTGAAAGCTGATTCTTTAATGATTTATCAGAAATAAGCTGAATTTACTAAGGCTATCAATTTACTATGGATAAAAATTGAATTTAATATACAGCTGTCTTGGAACTTATTCTAGAGCCTCTAACAATCAAAGATCATGTAGAGAGGTGTTTTAATTTTAAAACATTGATTATTCTTGAGGAATATTTTCAGGAAAAAAGGAACAAAGAAATAATAGTGTGGTATGGTTGATACAGTTTTTTTTTTTTTTAGTAACAAGCATTGACAGAACCTCACATGCTTTATTTTGATTAAAATTCTAATGAAAAATGGGAATGGAAAGCTCAAATTCTTTGAACTAGAGTTGACTGAACAACATTGACTTGGGATACCAATGTCTGAATGTCTTTAAAAGTTGATGAATCGAGARTGCTTTTTTCTGCTATTCAGTAGTCTCAATTTTGTTAATGTTTCAGTATTAGGAACCTCTGGCTTTGCAGCCTCTCTTCAGCTGTTTCTTCTGATTCATTTAGAAAGTAGTTTCATTTTGCAAAATATGAACTAGCACATCTTAGTGAGTGGAATGTTTTGGGGGCAGGTTTAGCTCCCTTGGTTAGAGCATGGTGCTGCTTATGCCAAGGTCATGGGTTCAATCCCCGTAAGGGCTATGCCGGGGGTTGGACTAGATGATCTCCAGAGGTCCCTTCCAGCCTTACCGTTCTATGATTCCCAATGACAAAGGAGTCATTTTAGAAACCTTAGTGAACTAGGATATGGCAATGTGCAARCTGCTTTGTGCCCGCTCGCTAAAACGAAGCACAAAGTTCGTGCTGCAGTCATAGTTAATTTATTTGCCTGTTGGCATGAGAGAAGCAAAATAAGCTTAAAGTGGCATGGAAAGCTTCCTGATGGTAACAGAGTTGCAGTATTGCAGAAGGCTTCTATTCTTTTTTCTCCAAGTATTTACTTACTCGTTGTCTTTTTATAACCTGTATGCACTGAAGGAATCTGTGTAAAGGAAAAATATAGACAGGTTTGGACTATTTAATTAAAAAAAATAAAAAGGCAAGCTAAGAAAACTAAATTTTAACTTTGACTGTAGTAGTAATTAACTGCAGTTATTCTTTGCTATCATTTTTCAGGAAGGCAGACGTAAACCATGTATACATAGATATATATACATACATTTTTATATATATGTAATACAAATGTGAAATGTTTACTRATGGAATATTTATTCTACATAACTTACATGTATTTGAAGAGCTTTAGAGTTTGCTATTTTCAATGGAAGTAGTTAAGATTTCTGTGATTGTTAGTGGTATGTAATTTTCACTGGAAACCCTCTCACGTAAAGCTACACAAGAATAGTAGCTATATATTTTAACTTGAATTCTAAACGTGGATAAAATGGTACTACAATTTGGTTCCAAATCATTCTGGTTTAAAGTTGAGCCACCAAATAGGGAGATGTTTGTATAATCCAAAACAGTACCTTAAAAAAGTAGGAATTATGAGTAATAGCAATTCTAGATAATAGTACAGAAAAGCAGTGGATAATGACTTGCACAAACCTTCTGAATATACTTAACTACAAATGACTTCTCGCACAGTGCCAAAAATCAGAGTTTATCTTAACGCAAGAATTATATAGTTTAGAAATAACAGCAGATATACCATAGACTATATTCAAGTTGTTATGTGTTGCAGGGAGGAGGGGCACTATAGACACTACTGGGTGGCACTTGTATGTTCATAGGTACTATTTGTAATTTTTAAATACCAGGTTGCGTGCAAAGTTACTCCATGCTGTATCTGTTTTTCATTCGGACTGTTCTTTTTCCCTTGTACGTGGCTTATCCTTTTTGTCCTCTAGGCTTACAATTTTAGTGTGATTAAAAATAACACTGTTGCTTAGGTTAGGTAGGAGGAAAACTCTAGGCAGTGGACCACAGGAGATGTCTCTGATATTATTACTATCAGAAAGAACCATTCTGGCCACATTCTTAGTTATTTGGTCTAGTCTGAAGGGGTCTGATTTTGCTGTATTCAATTACTTTGTCTCTTTCTTGCAAATTCTCTAGGCTGGTTGATGGCTTTTATAAGTATTTAAAAGAATCTATCTGTTTGTGCCCTTTCTTGCACATTAGGTGCCTGGTTTGTTCCTTCAAAAAATTTTTTTAAAAAAGAAAAARTTGTAGCTCATTGGTATCTTCTTTACAGTATCTTAAAACCAGGATGGTATCTCTTAAGTTTATTACTGGAATTATTTTTTTAATTTATTTTACTGCACCAGAATGATAGGAAAGAAATAGCTGCCTAAGAGCACCTGTTTTCTGTGACTGTGTGGACTAGCAGTGAGAAAAATCTAAACCCCATATAAACTCATATTGTAGTTCCCATCCAAWCCTCTTTATTTAATCCACAGCCATCTGCAGAATTGTTCAGCTAAATAAATTGCAGTACAGTAAACTTGACAAAATAGCTGGAAAGGCTTTTCAGAAGTCGAGATTCAGAATAAAACAAAAAAAAGTCCATTATTTAATTTTGTGTGTCAATGAAAGTGCACAGATACTAAAYGAACAAAAATTGTCTGCATGGTCTTGTCATGTCATACGGACTTATCTTGCCTTATTTCAAGCAAATGAGGAACCTTACAGGAGCCACCATGACCTGGATTCTAGCATATTTCCTTGGAAAAAAACACAAATTGAAGCCTTGATATTTCTAACTGCATCCGAATAATGTATGCATAGAGAAGCAACTGATTACTTCCCAACTGAGTTAAACTTGGGAAATTACTATTTTTCACTTTATGGAATGCATGTAAAAGTACAGTATTTGGTACGAAACACTTTGGCAGCACAGCAATGATGCCAATGTAGGTAAAAAGAGCAAGTTCCAAACTGAAAAAAAAAATGTTGCTAGTTCTGGTTTATAGCACTTAGACATGAGGTTTTAKAAGCAAAAATCTGCTCTGATACTGGGGTATGTCTTGCCTCAGGTTTTCTATGATTGCGTGCTCATGGATGTTGATCTACCAGCTGTCCTTGATGAACACTAGACAAAAGTTGTTAAAGCAACTGCAGTGGGTTTTTTTGTTGTTTTTATGACTCAGTAGTACGACTCCACAATTTGATATTAGTAGTAGAAGAGTATCTACTGTATGTAGAGCCAATACATTTTCAAATCGTTTGATTTTAACCTGTTGCAGATTTCTCAGCTCCTTTTGTCAACTTTCTCCCCCAAGGCGTTAGGCTCGGGAGTGGCACATCTCCCCCCGCCCCAACTAGCAAGGCAGCTCAGGGGCTCTGGGCTCAGGTTGGGGCATGGTAAATGGGTACATGGGTGCTGAGCAGCCGAGCCATACGGCTTGGGAACTCAGGAGGGGCTGGTGTGCTGGGGTTGGGGCCCAAGGCGCCGAGGGGCCGGAGCGGGAAGCGAGGTTGGGGGTTGTAGGTCTGATCCGCAGATCTCTTGTATTGCGGTATGCAGGTGGATTTCCTAGTATGCAATAAGTCACCATGTAGCAATGATGGCAGTGTCTAATCATAATTGAATCCTGGGTTAAGCCTTATGCTTGGCTTGCTTGCCCCAAAATAGCTTTTTAATGAAATCTAGCATTAACAAATTCAACAAGCGGGTTGGCAGAACTGTAAAAGCAGGTCTAAGTTACTCTGACATTGGTAAAAGTGGGAGTAACAGAAAGACTGGTGGGTTGGATGTTACCAGGTTGTAAGAGGCGAGAGAGGAAGGACAGGCACTAACTCTGCATTAGAGTCCAAACCAGTGGTTCCTCGTTGTTATAGAATTTGGCCTCAAAATATATATCACATACTAGAGATATGAAAAGAGGCAAAGCCTCTCACTTCTGGAGTAATACGGGGTTTTTACTTTTTTTTTTTYYTTTTTTTCTTCTTTTCCTGTCTTTCTTTCCTTGCCACATTCTTTTCTTGTTGTTCTGGGAGTCTTTTGTTAAAGCCAAAGCTCAAACATTGGAGACCAGTTTGCTTAGAAAATGCTCTTTGCCCTTTCCGTATGATCAASCTTCAGCAGCCAAATATATTGAATGTAGGCAAGTTCTGCCTGAATGAAAACCATGGCCTGCTGTWTTTAAGGATGTGCAAGTTCAGCATTGGCTGCTGATACCTGGTTATGGCCATAGTAAAGCTTCCTCCAGCTGGAAGAAAAGGAGGGTGGGATTTTTCTTATGGGTGAGTATCTTCTCCTCAGCACCTAGGTTTCCTCAGCTTTCTATGCTGGAAAAGATGTGTATCTTAATATATTCTGAAGCGGTCTCTCRTGATGAGCACAGGGAAGTGGGTAAAATCACAGTATAATAGCTCATACCTAATAAATTTTTTTTWAAACCAGTTTGCTTGTATCGCCTTGTGAGCAGGAGGCACCCACCGTGGAGGCTGCAAAGGAGAAATACCTTTTGTGAGGAAGCTGTTACTTGCAACCTTTGCCGCTAATTGCACATTTGAATGCTGTGTGCATGCTGCAGCATCGCATAAAAATGGCATGTCTTTAAAACTTCCAYGGAGATGCATTTTAGTGAAGTTACAGTTCTGGCTTGTTAAGGGTGCATTATCTTTGTTTTTGTGGAAACTCARTTCGTAGACTGTTCATTCATCATTGACTCTTTGTGGTGGAGCCCTGTATAGTAAAAACAGATAAAAATTAGAAAAAATTATAGTGCGGTAAGTGCTCAATGGAAGTTCCCAAAGTTTTATACTACAGTAGGCTATGGATTTTTTTTTTTTATATAATTATGAGAATTTTCACTTGACGCTTAACAATAGGAAATATAMATATACACACACACRTTCAGAGAAAATTCTGCCTCAAATTATCCAAACCCAGGAATAATTTGATTTTTTTTTTTAAAAAAAAAAGACAAACTTGATTTTTCTCATGCTGCTGCTTAGTACAAGTACTTAAATTTATAGTTTGAAAGAAGTTAAAATATTTTAGGCTATTATAATATAGATGATAATATCTCTACAAGAATTGATAACGTTGAGCTCCAAAATCTAATCACTTCTACTTCCTCTGAAGCAGGTTATTAATGAATAACATATTCACAAATAAACCATAAAAACAGAGTCTGTAATGGAACTGTTACCCTTGGAGATTACCCGTCGTTTCAGTCAGTCGATTATTAAAGCATTTATGCTGAGAAATGTAATTTCAAAAGCAATCAATAAAGGGTCTCCTTTTGCACGAGGTAGCACTGGGAATTGCAAGCATGAGTTAAGTAACTACGCAGAGACATTTCTGACAGAAAAGTTGGTCTTGAATACTGCAGAAAATGTAGGGCTGTTAGAAATGTGAGCTGTGTTTGCTTTTTGTAATGCCCATTAAGACATGGAAGTGAGATGAGATTTACTTTAGCCAGCTCATTTCTTCATTTCTTCATAAAACCTATGGTTGAAAATAATATCAAAAGCACTCATTTTACACAGCAGGACTGATACAGGCTATAAAGTAATTCTCTGTCAGGTGGACTAGTTTAGATTCCTAGGGCATTGGGTATTTAAAAGGTTCTCGAAAATCACCCCCCAAAATAACATTGTCATGTTAGAGAGCTCATTCGAAAAGCCTTGGGGAGGCTACTGCCCAGCGTAAGCTCTTGCCAAATGAAAAGCCCRACCGGACGGCAAATGCGATCCTACGAACAGCGAGATTTAGGCTCCATCCCTTTGCGCGAGAGCGGGGGCAGGAAAGGGCCCCCCAAGAGCCGGGTGCCGCTCCCAGGGAGTTCCTCCCCGCCGTTTGCTGCGGGCCGGTCCCCGMGGGAGCGGGCTCGGGCTCCGGGGCAGGCACGGCAGCGGGCGCCTTGCCTCTGGCCCCGCCAGCCCTCCGTCTTGAGAACGGAGCGTGTTCCTGTCGAGACTAAGCTGCGCCGGCAGAAGCCGCCGGCTGGCCCTCAGCTCCGGCTGAGGAGGGTTTCGAGAGGGAGCACGCAGCCCGAGGCCTCCTGGGCTGCAGGGCAGCTTGAAGGCTCTTGCAGGTGTCTCGGCAAGAAGACACTCGGTCAGTGACGGGGACTGGGGAGCAGCTCTTGCATTGCTTCTGGATGCCCAAGTCTGAAACCTTCCCCCCCCCCCCCCCCCCGCCCCATTTAATCTGTAGCAGCCTAGTGCTTTGGTGTCTTTAGTGCTTTGGAGTCCCTGGTGAAGAGCTGGAAGAGCTGTTTGGGGAGGTGGAAGTGGCGCTGGGCAGGTAGCGTCGAGTACTGACAGGCAGAACTGTGTTTTGAACAGCACCTGCTGGAAATACAAAAAAAGGAAATTCAGGTGAATGCCTGAGATAGCTTAGAGCTGCTCTTCTGATGCATGTTTGGGTTGTTTTATTCTGCCCACGCTTCTGAAGATCTCAAAGGTATTGCCCTGGGCACTGGATTGATTGCCCCCTCCCCGCCGTTTCTTTTCCCCCACGTACTTTGTAGGTTGTTTCAGCTTGTTCGGTGTCTCGCCTCCCATGGCCGAGTGCTCTGAACAGAGACGGCGGTGGTTCCACCTGYGCTTCTGCTCCGCTTGGTCTCCCTGTTCCCCAGCTTTGCTTTAGCTAGTGCTTATGTGAATGTTTAAGTTTGCACAGCTGTCAAATCTTTGTGGATTTTAAATTGCTGCATCAGCTCACATTTTCTATAATGTAGATTTATTCAGATAATGTAATTTAAATGTTCAAGTGTTTACACACAAGCTATTTTGTACAGTTCTTTGCAGCATCACAAACCTAAGGACACTGTATATAGGCCTTTTAACTAGGAAAAATTTGAGGTATGTGACCTGAAAAAAGAAAATTCCTAAAGCTTGTGCTTCTGACTTGTGTGATGATATATCAAAAGTAGGATGTATCCTAAGAATCGATCTGTAAGGTAATCTTCAGAAGATTGTGGTGACAAATTTACTTATGTATCCCAAAGTTCTTGCTTTCATTCTCTGTTCRGGCAAGATCCTGGCAGATTGTTTTCTGGTGAGATTTTTCTGCGTTGTGTTGATTACAAGATAAATATTTTCTACATTAAATAGAATAAAATAAGCACCCTGGATGCTGATCAGTATGATAAACTTCACTGTGTAGCATTTGAAGAGTCAAACTGAATGCAGTAAACATATTTTGTATGCACAAACTCTCTTTTGGTGTGCCTGTTAAATGGGATTACCTAGTTGTTCAAACTTAAATGTACAGAAACTTTAAGTGTGTATATGTGCCAGTTCTTCGGCGTTAGCCTGCTCTGAGCAGCAGATGTGCCTGGGCTTTTGGGGGGAAAGATTTCATTTGATTGTGTGTATTTATCTGCAATTTTTCCTGTTGTTATTTGTGTTTTCCATCTTATGTGATTTTATTTATTTTTCCCCCTCGTACTTGAGTGTTATTTTCCATTTGATTTTATGTAATCGTTTTTAAATGAGTTCTTTACTGTTTTCTACTACTAGTAGTRTGCCAAGAAGTTGAGGTTGGAAAARGGAAATGTTTCATTTTCTGCTGCTTGAGGAGTACTTAGATGTCTCTATCTTAGGTCCTGCTTCCAAGACTAAAATATTTTCTAAGTGTGAAAATGTAGTTATTTGACTCTTCAGTATGAGAAGGCTATTTATACCTCCTTGGAATTCTTACGTTTTTTCGTTAGTACCTTTAGCAAGCCACAGTGTGTCATGTTTTTGCATGCAAAGGGTACTCTCAGGCGCTGAACGCTGTGCCTACGGGTTGCAAAGGAGAGATCTAYGCGGTTCGAGAGTGGTCTGGGTTTGTATAGTGCGTTTGAAAAGGCTTTGGAGGGGAACAGAAGCTTTGAAAACTAAAGTGAATTGTTATTGGTTGCCATATATTACGTTTCCCCTACAGGTTTATGCTCATTTTCTATTTTGTGGTGAGGAGGCTTTTGCTCAGTGCTGTAACAGCTGCCRTTCGGTACCAGTTTCTTAGCCGCTGCTTGAATTAGTTGTATCCCACTGCAATTTGGGCAGCAGCAAAGCGCGGCAGCTCGTTCCCGAGCGAGGGTAGATGCTGAGCCCTCTGTGCCGCCTGTCCCGGCTGCTGTGGGCCCCCTGGCCCCTCTCACGGGTCTGTCCGTCTTTCTGAGCCTCTCCCATGTTCCTCGCGTTCTCCAGCCCCGCGTCCCTCAYGCCAGCTGCAGGGTGCCGCCCCGTGCACGTCTTCGTCCGTGACTTGCATGGAGTCTTCCTCCTGTCTGTTCTCCTGCCACCATCTGTTGCATTTCTTATGAGCAGTCCTAATTCAAGTGGCAACGTCCTGGTTTGGGTGTTTGAAGCAGAGGTGAATGGCAGAGTTGAGAAAGGCCCCACAGATGGTCTCGGAATAGCGAGCGCTCTCGTGCAGGACAGTCGTGTTTTGGATGGTGCGCTGGAAGTGCTTTRCTTGAAGCTTTCTTTTAATCTATTTTATTTCTAACTCTTCCATCAAACCACGGGCGAAAATTCTGCCAGTTCTGTTGGGAAGGATCTTGTGCTCACAAAAGGCGGCTGTCCTAACGGTGGCAGTCTTCCAGCCAGGAGAGCCTGCGAATCTCTCCAGCCTGCAAAGTAAACACCTCGGCAGAGGAAGATGATCTTTGGGAACTGAGCCCCTGCAGGAAGCATATGCTGTTCTAGGGATGCGTCTGCTAACGGGAAAATAAATTATGTAAAATAAGTCTCGTACCTACCAGTAAAACATCTAACAGAGTCAAGGACTGCACTTGAAATGTCTCTCTCATAAGAAGCGTTGCTTCAAAGGGATAATGATCAAAGCATGAATAAATTCCCAAAGGACACAGAAGTATATGCATGGAGGGATTATACTCCAAATGCTAACAATGAATGTTTAGTTATTTGGTATATCTGGTTATTATATAATAACAGCTATGTATGTGAAATGTCTTAATTTTGCTGTGACAGCTTGACTGTATTCCCAGATGTTGAATATTTCAAAGCTCATCTTACATATATTCATAAACAAGATGAAAGTGTTAATTCTAATTAAAATGATGCACAGTTCAGTAGCAGCCCTAATAATGTCCCTGTGGAACAATAAATTTAATAGCAATGTGTCTTCTATGCAGAGCCAAAACTTAGATTTAAATTCCAAGATAAACTAATTTTCATAGAAAAATTGCGTAGTCAAGATTAGATTTTTTTTTCTGTACTGAAGTCCTTCAAAAGAACTATAAAAATACTGTGCCGTATTTTAAATGTCTAAACCWAAAGTTACTGAGTGTTCCAGTGTTCTGAAGCATTTATTTCACTTGGTGAATGAAAGTTTAAAATATAGCATTGCTGCACTTTTGTTATCTGTTATTGCAGAGCAATATTTGACATATCACCTTATTGTAGTATACATAGTAGACTACTGGGTTGTGGGGAAAAAAACCTTACATGTGCGTATCTTCCCTGGGATAAAGCRTTTTAGGATAGGATCATCTGAATATCAGAAACTTGGATGGTATGCAAAGATGGAAAGGTATTTTTGATTTATAATTCAATAAATATTTTGTTCCACTACATTTAGTAGAAAACATAAAAGAAGTTGGAAAGTTTCACCAATTCAGAAGGTAGTAAAGACCCTGAGGATATAATCCCTAAAGATATCTTTGGTTTGTAGTGTTTAGGATGCCAATAAAAGCAAATCCCAGACAAGGAGGATGTATGTTTTCTGTTCTTWTTTTTGTTTTGTTTTGTTTTGTTTTTTTTCAAAATCAGAATAGGGATTCTTTTACTCAGAGTAAATTAATAATACATTTGATTACTTTGCATATACTTCTTTTTGTAAACAAACCATGCATTGTTATATTTTGTATGTCTCTATTTATACATATAATTGCCAAGTTGTGATGAACTATACTAGTAAGAGWAATTATATAAGGTGAAGAATTTGGAATTGCAAAATTTTATTCAAATCTCAATGTCTAGATTCTCTTCAAAAGAAAATTCTGGGAAAAAAATTAGATGGATCAAAAACTTCTTCCTTTTATACACAAAGTATATGTATGTATACACTTCATATACATGAAGTATATTTGTTATGTTAAAAAAATTGCAGGATAGAAGGTGAAAACTTCACATTTGAGTGGTTTATGGATAACCTTGGATTTTTGTTCATGTTTTTGATCCTATTGCCAAGACCATGCAATATGGTCTACTTCTGTCAGAAAACGTTTTTCTAACAGCAAGTGATTAATTTCTAGGTTGTGTGTGGTGGTGGTTTRTTTTTGTTTTTTAAGTCTAAGTTTTCCCTACAGCTTTTCACCAGTGATTTGTTTTCTTGTATTAACGTGGGTTGCATAGGCTGTACTGATTTTGTAACTTGATCAGATTACTAAAACTTTAAATTCAAATTTCCAGTGTGGAAGTTCATAAYGTTTACCAAAATTCTGAAGTCCCCAAATAAACTACTCTACCTTAAGTGGAAAAATAGATGAACAGGAAGAGCACAAGAAAAGAAAACCCTTTTCAATTCTTAACGCTCATGAGGCACTGCCCACTGTGTTCCTGAAGTCCTATTACTGAGGTTTTTTCAGTGCTGTGAACTGTTTGAGGCCTTTGGATGGCTACTGGTTGGTGTGTGGAAGACTGACTGGACCCCTGCTGCTAAATTTTATTGGACTTTTCCTTTGGTGAATGGTGAAAAGACATTGCCATGACCTTTTTTAACTTTACTTTCGGTGCCAGAGATTTGGCCATACGGATGGGACCCCAGTGTATCTGCAGTCTACATAGTGAATTACCGTGTCTTATCGTAAGTGAATCTGATTATGAGAAGTTTGCTACTGCAAAATGCAAATCAACATTTTCTGTAGAGTTTAGACCACAGCAAGACTGTCAAAGTGCTGTGCTGCTTCTATCAGATTAATGCTACTGCCCTCTTCCTTTAAGCTATTGATGTATTGGAGACCTGATTTATTGGGACGTCATGTCCTCATTTGTTAACCACCACCAAAGTCTGCAGTTGTGCCTGTGAATTCGTGTTACAAATGCTAAAATAAAAAACCCAAGAGCAGGGAAGAAATGATTCACAGTTGTTGTAGCCAACTGACTTTTTCAGACAACCTGAGCTTTAGAGAACTTTGCAAAATCSTCCTCTTGGATGAGTTTTCACCTTATCCTGAATGAGCTGTAGGTGCCCTATACGCAGAARAAAAGTCACCCATAGCCTAAGAAATTTTTCTTCACAGCCCTGTAAGAGAGGAAAGCAGGATACCTCTTGAAGCAGACAATCCTTTTTAGTCTAGAAAGGTGCAACTACTATGAGGGGCAGCAGCACAGAACACTAAAACAGTTAAATGTTTAATTTATGGTATAATTGATAGTGGCCTAATAGGGTACAGTAACTGATAGTAGTATATATGGTATAACTGTAATGGGATAAGGTATAATTCACATTATATGGTCATGACTGCAGAATGATCCAAGAAACGCTGTAAGACTGTGAAAATATTTTCTGTCTCCCTACCTACTGTGTATGGCGGTGATTAGTTAACGTGGAACTCTTACAGGTTTCTACAGTAAATAACTATAATGCAAAAATTGGTCATTGATGTTTTAATGGCTCTGAAGCTTAAGTTTTAATCTGACAGCAGGAGTGAGGCAGTGTGAAGCCAAATGAAGSAAACTAACTTTATTTATTTATTTATTTTTCCTGGTAAAACACAACCCAAACTTGCAAGTGAATGATTAAAATGTACTTACTGTGGTCTGTGTGGAAATGTCACRGATCAGCTCAAAGCAACGCCAATTACGTTTTTTGCTGTTTTTTTGTAAACCCTTTTCAACAGTTGTTAGGACACAGAAGGTTCAGAATAAGTTTCAATTGATAAAACTAACAGAATCCAATGCAGTGCCACATAGGTGACATTCATATGCACTGTAGTTTTTCAAAATGTAGTATTATTGCTTGTTAGAGCAAGAACCTGCCAACTATGTGTACTCAAGAAGGGACCTATATACTGACATGTGTGCTGTCTTTATTAAATATGTATCTTAGTTTTGTCTGCTTCCGCAGAATGAGAATTGTGTGGCTGCTTTTTTTTTTGGCTTATCACACCAGCAGCCTTCGTTACTGTAGATTTTTCTAGTATAGTAGCTAGAATGAACCTGAGGATAAGCTTACTTTGTCCAGGCAGGTTCTTTAGCATTTGTACTTCTGTTCTTTAGCRTTTGTGCTCTTATCTTCAGGTACGCCCTGGTTCTGGATCTAACCCCACCTATGTGTACCTGCACACATCTTACTAAACCCAGAATTTTCACTAGCAGGCCCTTTAGTTGCTAGCAGCTCTGGATAAGACCCTGACATTTTTTAGAAAGGGTTCAAGGATTGTGAGYGAAACTTTGTAGTTTTGAAAGGAAAACAGTGGCAAATTTTCATTATGCTCATGCAAACCAGAATGAAGTTATTAGTTGTCTGAGTAATTGTTAATCTGGATGTGCGCATATAGTTAGAAAAAATTGTAGTCACCAACTTCACAGCTGTTAAACTCCTTGTATAGATTCAGACTAAACAGAGGATAGAAACTAAAAGGGATGGGCAGGCACAACTGCCTTCATAATTTGCCATTACTAGAATTGAATACTTGTATAGTAGTTTGTCATTCAGGCTTTTTGGGGTAGAAATGAGCAATATATGAAGCAAAATTGTAGGTAAAATATTTTCTAACAGCTCAGGCTGTCTTGTACTAGTGATCTGATATTTACGCACAAGTATGTTATAATGACACTTTTAAGAAGTGATATATTTAAATTCAAAAAGGTGTAACAAAAGCTAAAGGAACAGAGAAACTTTGTATAAACTGAATTCTTCTGCTGGAACAGTAAGCAGCCTGACTACCTGGGAACAAACTTAAAAACAGTTCCCTCAGGTTGCAGGCTGTACCAAAATAAGTAATCACAATATAAATCAACAGATCTGCAAGTAATTGAGGGGCTGCTCTGTATGGGCAAATTTTGTTCTCTTCAAAAAGTAGGTCGTGTTAATTGCCACAGCCTTTGGAAAGAAATGCCTTGGGTTTTGTTTTTTTTTTTCCTCCTTTGTAGTGAGTGCACAAATGTTGCTTGCAAGCCATCTGCAGCTAAAAAGGTATGCTTTCATAAAATATATTACTTAGTCTAATGATCCCAAACTAACTGCATCGTTCTAAAAGGCAGCATTGAGGCCGTGCGTCCTTGATGACTCTTGAATTATAATCACTTTCTGTGAGGCTGTATTGTAAGGAAAAGGTACTACTAGGAAGAAATAACTCGTTTTACCACTACTCTGCCAGTAACAAGATGATAGTAGCTTTGTGTGTGCCTGCGGCTAATAAGTTTGGGGGACGAGTCTGCACGCTCTGACGGACACCTGCCCTCCGCCCTGTGGGTAAAGGTGCAGCTAGGGCTGCGCTGGGGCACCCAGCGGCTCGGTGCCAGCCTGCTCTCCTGGGCTGTGCTGGAGCTGCGGGCGCTGCCAGAGGCGTTGGCACCCGGGAAGGGAGAAGGGTTGGTGCCGCTGGGGCCCCGTGCCACCCAAGCGCTTGCGTGCGCCTTGCAGCYAGCCCCCTTCCCTGCCGGGCAGCCGTGTCCACGCGGGCGGCTGTGCACCTCCCAAGGCCTGAAGAGCACGGCTTYTGCGCCAGCCGCGGTGCTACAGCGCAGTTGCACCACTTGCAGCGCACGGCAGATGGCCTGAAGGCGCTGCTGTGGAGGGAGGTGCCCAGGTACCATCTCGGCCGCGAGACCTGCGCCAGCGATTTGAAGACAAATGAGCTTGGGTGTTTGGGAACTGACACGTTTGTGGGAGCGATTCCTCCCGCTCCTAGCCATAGCGGAGCGTTACGGAGSTGAAGCACACCTATACACCAGCACGGCGACTCCGGCCAAGCAACGCTGGTGGAGGCACAACCCCTGCTGGTCTCTCRGGAATAAGCCATCCCCAGAAGCACAGCAAAGCAAGCAGGAAAGAGCTAATATGCCTGACAAGTATGACCAAGGGGCCAAGGACCCAGAAGTAAAATGGGAAATATATTATTTTCCAGTGTTAACACACACCTTTTATTTATTTACCAGTCTTTTTGCCATCACCTACCAAATGAGCATGACGTTATTGAGTACCTAATGTATTTTTTRCAGGATTCAACTAGTTCTGCAAACACTTCGGCCACCCGACCTGTCCGTTGGTGTATTCTGTCACCAGCATTGCTGGTGAGCATGTTTTGTCTAGAAATCCCTGTAGCAGGGATCGTTAATTAYAGAACTAGCTCCTCTGTGTGCAGTTATTTCTCCGTAGCTAGAACCTACAGCATTGTAAGCATTTACATCCACGCATGGAAGTCTCCCTATCCCTCCCAAATCAACCCAAACTCAAGAGTTTTCACTGTGCTAACAAACAAAATAATATGCCGCTGTACTTTGCAAGCCTCTTTTTAGTCGTATGTTCAGAATATGGATTTCTCTGTTTTATGGAATATATGTCAACTACTAGGCAATCTGCCTGTTAAATTAAGCATTAATCGAACACATTAGTGAAGCCTTAGATATTAGAGCCTGTTTGCTCCGCAAGGCAGAGCTTTGAGGGCTGTTACCGGTCGTCACTGGTGTTTACATATGCTTTTTTGTGGGGATGCAGGGAAGTCAGGTCCAAAGGATGGCTTCCCCTTCGTGTAGGTCAGGTGCAGTCTGTGCTTGCGTGCTGGCCCCTGCTGGTCTTTTCAGGTGGCCGTTACCTGTTTGCAAGCTGAATGTGCCTGTCTGTTTGCTTCAGATAGTTTCAGACTACTGTCTTGGTTTTACTATTTTCATACAATAGATCTAACAAGTATATATTGCAAAATAATTTGCTTCCTGTCCAAAATATGCTGTAGCATGTCTGGGTGCAGGGGAAACGGATGCTGTTCCACAAATAARCCTTCATGCTATGGAGGGGAAGGAAAAGTGTCACTTTTTGAAGGATGCAACCAAGAAACATCTGCCACATCTGTTGAAATACCATTCAAGCAAGTTTTTGAGCTCATCTAGCCCACAGGCACTACTTTTATTTTGTAGATATGAGTAACATAGGTTAACCATCTCRAGCCACGCTTCTTGCTTCTGCTAAAGTATTAAAAATAAATTTTACATCATCATTGCACGRGTAGCAGTGGAATTAGGAATGAAACTAGAAATGCAAGCTTAGTGGCAGGTAAAATGGCATGTAAGAGTATGAAACAATGTTATTGTTATTGATAAAAAAAAAAAGTTATCAGTGAGTAGTGACTGCATAAATTCTGTCACTGAGTTTAAAACAAGCCCACATTCATGCCCACTATACATGCAAATCAAAATTCTCAGCTATGTAATACAGTTTTTCTAGTGCAGTTCTGAAAAGAGAATAGAACAATTTAAGTATAATGCTTTGTGTTTATGATAAAATTTAATGTAAGCAGAAAGCACTGAATCATTTTACCTTAGAACACTCTGATCTCCTGATCAAAGTATTTTATCCACATTATGGTAAATTGTGGAAGCTGCCATTTAAAATATATTTAAATTTTTTATTTAAGTAATTGCTAATTTTATAGTAATGGAATAATATTATTTGTAAGGAATAGTAAACAATGATGAAATCTACAGGATAGTAATATTTATAGATAACAGAAAAGGAATTGTTAAAAAAAAAAGGGGGGGGTTTTCTTTCAAGACAAACCTGTGAGAGTGTTGTCTTAATTCCTAATTGATGAACATTCTTACTCTTTAGTAATAAAGCAGGTAAACCTGAAAAAAATTGAGGCACAGTAGCTGTAAAATAACCTATTGATTTTTTGACCAAATACCTGTCTTGGCAATTTTTACAGTTGCCGACATGCAGAAAGCAGTGTAGTTACTAGAGAAGCAATGTAGGTAATGGGTATTTGATTGGCTCTTTATACCTATACCTTATCCTTTTTTACCTAAACATTAGCAGAGCAATTTAACCTGAAATGCAGCTTGTTCAAGGACAAGAGCTCGGTGAAATCTTTCTGTTACCTTCGAAGTATGTAGTAGAAATACTAAGGATATAAATGTAGTGTTTAATTTGTGTATTAKGTAGCATGTGTTATGTTTTTTTGTTAACTTCCAGAACACCATGATGAAATCATGATTTTTTTTTTCACATATGTTTTTCCTGGACTTCCTACAGTTACTCTTTCTGTTTTCTATTTTTGAAGTGGCATCTTGGGATGGGAGGGAGGGGACTGAGAACTATTAAAATAATAATAGATGGGTCCATTCACAAAAAGGATTTGAAAGTGGAAGAAATCCATGACCTTAATTCCACTGTGAACAACTAGAGTTCACAAGTATCTTGAAAAAAGGATATTTGAAAAAAATCTTTGAATATTATTCTTATGTATTATAATTCAGTGCTGGTGATGGTTGGAGAAGGTACTGAATCCTTAAAAATATGAAAGATTAGTACACTGTGCACCAGAGTTAAAATGCTCTGCTAAAAAATAAAATTGTTTGCTTCTGCTGCATTTCTTTAAATGATGTCTGTTGTTTCTGAAATGTTACCTTACTGATACATTTTCAGCCTCACGGAACATTCATTCTGCATCCAAAGCCTATGCTGTAGGAGGGTAGAAGAGAGAGGAAATATTGGTTTTTCATGGTATATTGAAAACCATTGCATTTGTGGCATTTTGTTGTTGATGTTATTGGTTTTGAGGTTTTAAACTTCTGAAACGGTTTGGGTCAGGTCTTAAGCTACTGTTAAAGTTTCTAGCTGCATTGTCACGCACACAGATACACAGTGTTGCAGCATGTGAGCAGCCAGTGCCCCCTGAGCCGCTGTGCAGTTAATGGAGACAGTTTGGCTCAGCAGCCAGTAATCCAGRGCAGGACTCTAGCATGGTGCCTTAAATACCTCCTCTGAATCCRTGCATCTCTTTCCAGTAACTAAAAGGAAGATTTTTGAGGCAAACTTTATGAGGCTAAAGTTAGCTTTTGTCCATAGCCTCCTACTAACATAATTGCTAGTGTGCTAAAAACAAACAAAAAAAAAGTGCAAGTGAATGTATTTTATTTATTAGCACTGTCTCTTGGCTATTTCACTCTTCCTTCATGCTTTGCATTTAAATACCRTCAAGATGCTACATTTCTAATGCTTCCCCCGGGAAGGTGGTGTGGCAGAACTCGCCACGGTCGGTATTCCCAGGGCAGCTGCCAAGGAGCAGGAGTTGATCTGGCTTCTCCCTCTGGTCGCCCTGGTTCTCTTCTCCACGAGCGTCTGCTGGTCAGCGCCTTCCTCCTTCCTGCAGAGCCCGCGTGTGCTTATCAAGGCCCCCAGAGGAGTAAGCGTGCTTTATAGGTCCAGCTGTCAGTCTCTTCCCAGCAAGACACACAATAACCACAGTGGAGTGGGGAAGAGATTCCCCTCCCCCCTTTAATGCTCTACCATTTTGCTTTGAATTTTAAAGGGTGTGCAAATAGCTTTCTGTAGCTGTGTTCCTTTGCGTTAAGGTCCTTTGCTTGAAACTATCCTAAAATTAAAGTCAGGGTGCTGATGAAAGAAGCGCTTGAGAAACAACAGATCAGCTTTCTCCTGCATTTAACTCTACCTCTTGCAACTTTTGAAAAGGAGCAAAAACTTTATTTCAGAACTTTTTTAGTCTTTCTGCAGTAACAAAACTTCACATTTACCCTCCTGCAAATTCAGTGTTCTTTAATACTTTTTTCTAAAATGGGCATGCTTCCAGTGTTACGTTCTTAAAATGGATTTTCATTTCTTCTTTTTCACTGGTTTCCAGTGTCTTCATAATTTTAATGAATCATTTTTGACCAGAAGCTGGTACTGAAGATTAGAGATTACTAGCAGGACCTGAGCTGCCATTATTCTTAATGTGGATTTTCATCTTTGAGAGCCGAATTCATTCTTTCAGGGAGCAGAAAGGAGAGCAGGCGTGCAGCGTGCTCCTCTGTGAGCACCCCAGCTCCTTGGGCTCCTGAAACCCAGTTCCAGTGGCGCACTGCCTGTGAACGAGCTGCGTGTCTGGGGGTGTTCACRGGACTGCCTCTTTGAATAACTTTGAATAAGACAGTCTATGAATCATAAAACCCTTGCTGATGATTCATGGGCAGAAAGAGTAATGTGTTCCTTATGAATTATGCATGCTTTCATATATATGTATTATTTCAAGCTAAAGACCAGGTAGCTGTGRAGGAACTGTGAAAAAGGCGTTGCATTTTTGTGAAGTCTGTAGAGAGACTTTCCTCCTAGCAGGTAAAGGCGTTTGAGATTGCAAAACACACATTGTCAGAATCCAGGTGAAAAAGTAGCTCACAGCAGCCCAAGCCTTTGGGTGTTTCCTCTGATTATGTAGCTGCACCAGGGGATGCTCCAGYGCTAACAGGATCTTGCTTGGGCCAAGTAGCAGCTACACAAGGGTGCTAAGGGAACGACGGCTCCACGGGTTTCTAACCACTTCTGTGATGATCTCTGCAGGCTCAGCAGGGAAAACTACTACTGCACCTCTGCTGGCTCCCYTCCTGGAGCATGTTTCCATGGAAACAATGTTTCTCCCCTTTCGATTTGAGTGATACTGTTTTCAAAGTGAAAATCCAGACATGGTGCTGAGTTTCTTCTCTCTTCTACCTTTTCATTAGTTTGGAACTGTTCTGCTGATTGTAGGAGTTCATTGTGTGAGACCAAACAGAAGATCAGGTGAGATTTCTTTTTATTTTGGTTTGAAACCAAATCTGAATTTACTGCCAAAAAGAGTTAAAATACCTTTGATAGAAAGAATGAGCTTGCAAACTCGTTAGAGCAGGGCTCATATATTTTCATTTATGTTTGTACAGTACTGAACCCAGTAGGGACATAGCCTCAGCTGGGGTCTGTGAGCAATATTTTGAAGTGATAAACCTGCAAGACATCTGCTCAGCAGTTCAGAATACTGGATACAGTCAAAGGCTTTGTGCTCTGCTGTCCTTAGAAGTTGCTGCTTTCACGAAGGTTTTATTAGTGCAGAAGAAAAACATTCMACTAAATGGTATCAATCAATTCTTGTGGCCAGTCTGCAAGCTGCTGCTTCATTTATTTATTTAAGCTGCCCGTTGAAGACCTGAGAAAGAAGCTAGAGTTTTCAGAACTAAATTCTAGTGTCATATGAAAAGGGATGCAATCCAGCAAACCTTTCTTTAGCCATAYCAATTTTTAATACTAAGGAAAATGTGCAAAAGAGTAAGTTGCTAATATAGCAGCATGCATATGCAGACATATATTCTGCTTATCTGAGGACGCTTTGCTGCTCTGCTTCATTGTTTCGCGTAACACTTCTCATACCAGAACAGCAGCAATACTGAGGTAAGTAGTGGAATGTGTGCAACCACTGGCACATCATTTCTCTGTCAAACTTTGATTCTTAGACCTTTATTCTACCACCAACTCCTCAGATCCATGAGAATTTTGAAATAGGAGTGATTTATTGATTGGAGAAGATCTTAAAAAGTAGTACATGCCAACGTTTCTGAAGTCTGGAAGCTTGTCCCATAAMTGGACTTTCTCAGTAATGAATACTATAATGTGAGCTTTGTCATCTGCATTGTTTTAAAAGCATAAGGGTGACTCAAAACTCAGTCTTCATATAGATGGCTTTAAAAATTAGGACAGTGAAGTAAACTGGCATCAGCTTCTTACTAGAACTTGCTAGAGGATTTGAAGCATAGGAATGATATTATCAGCATGTGGCCTTAAGCACAAAACGTTAGATAAATCCGCTATCTACTTACCATGACTTTTAAATGGTTAATATTATATTAATATGCAGATACAGTCAAATCCTGTGACCTACACTGAAGGTGACAGTATATTAGATGATTTATGTCCAACTTTATATCTAGCAGGAAGGCTTCCTAAAAAGCAGGAGATAAAAGAAGGCCATTTAGGAAACTCAAGTTCTATGGTTATTTAAGATGAGCATAAAATCCAACAAGAAACCATGGGTTTTCATGACAAATACAACTAGTAGACTTTTGACAGACTGTGGAGAAGAAAGCCTGGCTAGCTCTTCAAAGCTGTTGTCCTTCTCAGTGCTACTCACTTATGGGTTGCTCTTGTACTTCAGCTAGTTGCTTTCTGGTGTGAAAGCCATAAATGATGGTCTTTGAGAAACAGGAAATACATCAAATAGTACTTCTCAAAGGATGCTAAGAAGACTGAGYGAAGCTACCCTAATACTGGGCCATCTCCTTTTGCTTTGTGGGGTTAATTATTGTTGGTCCAGTGTGACTTACGGTATAAAAAAAGTGTAGCATGACAAAGATTTTACCTGTGAATTCACCATAAGAAGACATACAGATTTTTATCATTAGCATTTTTCGAAAGCATGTATTTTTGGCAACATGGGAATACGTCGGCTAAGAATTTGAGTTCTCAACTGTATCTTCAAAGGTAATGATGACAAGTTTGTATCTGTTTATATCAAAAAAACCCAGATTACCACTTATGCTATCCTTTTCTCATAAATTTTGGAAACCAGTACATTCAAGTAAGAAAGAGGGTCTGGACATCAATGATGTAAAGTAGGACTTACATATCTAAACCAGTCCTTCTAATCTCTGTTTTACTGCAGATGGCAGCAAAGCTAAGAAACATTATGCAAACAGCAACACTGTCTGTGTGTCAGTATCCTTCATTTATTCCTACTGCTGCTGAACAGCTGGTCTTAAATCCTAGGCACTAACAGTTCTCTCAGTGTCCACCATAACATAGTTACTTCAAGCCCATGAAAAATATAGTAGATTGCAATAACCTACAATGGCAAATAGTATCTTGACATGATATTTTCACAGTATATTCAAAATATAAAATTTTCACAATATATTCAAAAAAGACTGCCCTGAGCCAGAAGAATGGGACTTTTTATATCTTAAAATTTAAGTGAATCTTGTCAAATGTATTATTGGTAATCAAAAAGTCATTTTTCCTTCTTCTTTGGAGTTTCGTGTGGATTACATTAAAAGGTAGTATCCCTAGTGTTGAGTTGCAAGGTATGATTTTTGCAAAAATATTTCTACACACGCCTCTGTACGCTAGCAGGGTACCCCACAGAGTCTCTGGCAAGATTAGAATCTTTATTAAAGGGATTACAGCTGTTTTGCGTTTAAAAAGTCCCTAACAGTCTTACCCTTGCAAAGACAGTGAAATGGCATTGTAACAAGTATAAAGGGTCGGTCTGAATTACTCAAACAGTGTAACAGTTCAAACTGATTTTACCTATTGTGGTTGAATTTATCTTAACGTAAATTGTTAGCTCAGAGGTTAATGCAGGAAGATCATAAAATAGCTCCGGGAACCTAGAGCTTTACAAGGCCAACAGCGTTGTGGAATTGGGCTTGATGTGAAGGATCCCAAATGGCTTGAATTTGTTTCGCTGGTTGTAGTGTCAAAAGTGAAAAGGCGCTCTACTGAGAGTACATCTATTGCCAGTATTGATTTAGCCTGCAGCTGAAGGGAAAGAGGATTGAGAATTTCTAATTTAACAAGAGGTTTGTTTGAGATGGAAGACAAATAATACAAACTGATGGTTACTGGAGAAATTATAGCTTGTGTAGCATGGTGAAGTAATTGGAACAAAAGTGAAAAGTCAGATGGTGTATGTTCATCAGGGAAAGAATTAGTAGTATGTGGTTTTTAAAGCCATATCAAGTCTAAGAAAATAGATGATAAGGAAATAAATAATACTCCTTACTGTATTTTGTCAAAGTATTACTTATATTTTACTTATATCTATTTTGTCCAAGTATTACTGGCTGCTCAAGTGGTAAACAGTAAACCTGTTTTTCTAGATTTTACGGAAATGTTACTGCAAGAACTTTCTTAAAAACTTTACAGTCTGAGGATAACAGAAGACTTGACAGTAAAAATATGATTGTAGTCTATTTGGATACAAACAACAAGTGAGCACAAGGAATCAATGATAAGCTGATGAGCAATGCAGTGTCAACAGTCTCTGCTGAGAAGTGGTCTGGCCTTTTTTAGTTTCTTTGCAGGCATTATGGAATATGAAAGCATCAGGGAACTTCTCAGTGCAAATAATTATTTTTTCACATACTTACAGAACCTTTTCACAAATTTGTGGGGAAGCACAAAAGTGCCCAACTAGACAGGTGACAGGGTGGTAATGAGGGCTGRCAACTGAAGCTAACTAGAGATAAAGGACTTGGTTGTAGGCTGCGAAAAGTAAGCCTAGGTAGACCACAAGAAGCTTATGTTTGATCTTGTAAAGTGGAAAGCAAGGAGGGAAGAAGGAGGATAAAGATGGGATGCAAAAACATAGTCAAAGCAACATGGTGGAAGACTGATCTTTGCAATGGGAGTCTAATAGTTATGAGCAGAATAAAACTGTGTCTGTCAAGACAAGAGAGGAAAGGTTACAGTTATTCAGTCTTAATAAATGAACTTGAATGTGCAGATGTCTTGAGGTAATAGAAAACGCAGCTAACATCTGTCTTAGCGGTGGAGAAAGCAGGAATCAGATAATAGCCTGATCATTTAATCTACTACAAAAGTTAAGTTGAACCAAGTTAATCAAAGTCCGTTTGGAAGGAAATACTTGGTGGCTTTAGGCCTTCTTATCCAGGTCCTTCTAAAAATGATGATTGTTTACTATTAATTCGTAAGAATAGGGAGCAAAAAGAAAACTTCGAGTATACTGAATATATTAATGTAAGAACAGAAAATCCGACAAAGAGGAGGGCCTAATAGCATTAGAAACATCATAGATCAATGAGTATGTTTAAACGTGTCTCAATACGGCTCCAAAGAATGATGAGTGTTCATGCCTTTCTTTACTGACTAGTACTGCTTTATCTCACCATTGATTTTATTAYGTATCACAGAAAACCCCTGATAGTTTATCGTTGTTCACTATTTTCTTGTATTAAGAGGCATTTTTATACTCTGAAAGTGTGTATGTGTGTGTATATAAATACACACACACACACTCTCTCTCTCAACATAGAGATGGATATACACAAATGGGTATTCTCTCCTGAGTACTGAAGCTATTCTAYTTTTTCCTAAATGGCTTTTGTATGATGCATGAATGAATTCCTTCACAGATGGACCATTCTTGTTCTTCCAGTATCTGAGAATAATTATCATAGCAATTAGATAAAGAGATTGGGTTAAGTTTCCCATGAGATACTGTTTATTTAGACTGATTAAGTAAGACCCAAAAGGATTTGGAGTCTGGAGTTTGGGTGTTTTTAGTGCATTTTACTTTGTTTTGGGGTTGGACTTTTTCTGTTTTACATGGCTATATTTTTGAGTACCTTTAAAACTTCTGCCAAAACATTCATATTGTTTAGTGCTCTCAGAACATATGCTTGTAGTCCCTGATGCTTTCCAAATAACTCTGGTGTTATTTTTTGTCTTGAGCCCCGTCTGTTCATTTTGACAAATGTCCAGTAAAGATTATAGGTATTTTAAACTAACAGTCTTGTAGTGGCAGCTCTTTTAACACTTATTCCAAAGTAACTTGCGACCTTTTGTCCAGATAAAAGTTCCAGTTGCTTTCATACAGATTTGATTTAAGGCTGGAAGGAGAATTTTTTCAGTTAATSTAATAGAAGTGATTGTATTTTTTGGAATCATACATTTACTGTATGTCTTGTATATTTTGATTAAAATTGCATATGTGTTTACCTTGGAGGAGTAAGATCCTTCCCAAAAATTGTTTTTAAGCAGTCCCACAATGTGAGGTAGAGCCAGTGCCTGTTYTACACAAATCTGATCTAGGCTGAAAACATGAGGCTCAGCAGTGTTTCGTAAAACTAAAGATCCTGCAGCTGGAAAATACTATTTCCCATTCCGACTTTACTGTACAATTCTTCACCTTTTATTTGAAGTGATGAATTTGATTTGAAATGATGATTTTTTCCAGTCATAAGTTGCACACTTTCAGGGATCTGATTTTGATCTGTAGAGTGTGTCTATCTGCGTTTAACAAGAGCATCTTGTTATTGGCTCAGTTGATTTTAAGTCTCAGTATGAGAGGTTCTGCTGGAATGCTAGGTCCTGCGGCGGCGTTTCCTTTCTTGACTTAAGGCAGCTACAGCAATGATCTGTGCTGTGATGAAAGTCATTCGATACATTCTGAGGCTGGACATTTCCTGGGTGCTTTATCCGCATCTCACTGAAATCAAAGGAAGTCTTTGCACTCCCATAAGTTGTAGTGATATAGACATACGTGGAGTCATCTTTTTTTCCTGAGGATTTCTATATGATCTCCTTAGTTTTTCATAGGACAATCTGTAATGATGGAAACCTGATCACTTGAGGAGACATGGAACCGCGTAAGGGAGTTTGTACGGCAGTATTTAACCTGAGCGTAGCTGTAATTGGGGCCATTGAAGACTGTCCTGGTCACTCGCACTTACTATATAAATTTCTGTGTGTGAGTGTGTATGTACATACATACGAACATATACCTGTATATATATCTGTACACACATAACTGATGGCAAAAATATGAAGAAAACACTTCAGTTTTAAAGAGATCAATGTGTGAAGACAGTGATGACTGACATTATGCATATCTCTAAGCTATAGAGATGAGAGCTATCTGTCTTAGCATTTTGTACTTTTAGCTGTCATCTAGTGTCTTAACACCTTCCAATTTTATAGTAACATAAAAGTAATATAGTAAATAGTAATAGTRATATAGTAAATTAGTACTAACAGAGACATTCCTGATGATCTTCACAGAAATGGAATAAACTTGTTTAATTTAGGAAGCATTAATTTTATTCATGATCTTTGTGAAAATTATGCGGTGCCAGCACAGGAGTGAAGAGAGGAGCACATCGCACAGTCTCCCCCTCAGCCTTAGGAGAATATTTGTTAAACTGCAATCTTTGGGCCTCCTGARCTCCGGGACTTACCTAAACTGGTGCTGTTAGTAGTCCTAGCTCAAAAGACTTGGAGCATAAATACTGACACGAAGCTACGGGCACCTTCTCCATTTTTTGAGTGGCTATCGAAGCTGATCCAGTTCATCATCCAAGAGGAGTATTTTTCAGTATCCCAAAGGAAGGCACAGCTGCTGCTCCGCTTCGCGTTTCTTTCGTACAGCCAGAAAAAGGCTGAGTCTGCTTGACTTTATATTGGTTCATGCAGCAGCAAGCGCATCTTTCCATCCTCTTGGGTCCAGCCAATACAGCTGTAAATATATATGCTCCCAAGGCAGTATCCAGGAAATTTTTTTCCTCTATTCTCTCTCTCTCTCTCTCTCTTTCTCTCTCTCTCTCTCTCTCTTTTAAATCTTCCTCCTCCATATAGCCTGATCAGGGCTTCAAAGCCAGTCAGGCCTTCCCCTCTGCTCCTGCTCTCAGTCAGAACAAGAAGCTGGCCAGGGCTTGAAGCATGCTGAGAGCAGCCTCTTGTCCCCCCAGCAGGACTGGTCTTAGCTGGCCCTTGACTCCTGTTTCTTCACAACTGTGTGTCTCCTGAGCTCTGGCAGGTGGGATCTGCAAAACAGTTACAGAATTTTCGTTATTGGTGCTATGAAAAAATTGAAGCTAGTGGCAACAGCATGATCAGAAGATAAGGTACCTAGAGCAGCTCTGCGCTCTGTATTTGGGCAGAGCTAGCTGCAGGGCATAGGCGGATCCAGAGTCGTTTTTAGTCACGTCACAAGTAGGATGTTCAGATGTCTCAAAGTGAAGATTGTGATTCTTTCAAATAATCTCGCTGTCCTCCAGCTTGTCCATAACTTGGAGATTTGTCCTTTGCCTTCTGGGCAATAAGGGAAGTGGGGCTGCTGGCTCTTACCCTGACCTTGTGAGTGAAATCGCTAAGCTTCTAACTATGTATTTAAGTATCTAGCTTCTATTTTGATCCTTATAGTCCCACTGAAATTATTAATCAAAAGAAAGTATATGGTTAGCATCTAATGAGTTCTGCTGGTGAGGAGTCCTGGCTTCTATGTATATAAAATAAGTAGGATTCATCTTGGATTTATCATTGGATTATCATAAATCCAAGTAATCTTGGATTTATCATTCAACTACCTCATATGGTTTCATTGTTAAGCTCGCCTAACTGTTGGTCTACATGATACTATTTGTCTACATGATATAGAAAAATATTTGGAATTTGTATAAACTTACATATTTACCAGACCTGCATATATATTCAACAATATAAATTAAGTGTATCTTAAAATATCTACCACTATTGAGCATGATAAAATGGATTATCTTCCTTTAATCTTGCACATCTAAAAGTTTTCACATGTTCTTGAGATGTTTTTTCTTCTGTAAGGCCCATTATTTATTTCAATTTAGTAATTTGTCCTACCTTGTAAAGTCTTTTTTCTTATTGTTCCTGTGTAAGCACTTGAATTAAAACAACAACCCCTTCCCCAAAAAAAGAAAAACAGTAACATCTGTAAGTTAGCATTGTGAAATAAATTATTCAAAGGACAGTTGAGTGTCCCAAAACCCACCAGAAGCATGAGAAGTGTACAATCAGATTTTCAGTGAAGAGGCTCCCAAAATGCTGGATATCATGAAGTCCTTTTAACACTTGGAAGATTTAAGTGACGTGTTCTGGAGAATTCAGTCCCTGCTAACTTGTACTTAAAATGTTACGAACACACTGAGGTCCTTCCTACCAAAGGTTATGTTTATAGGTCTAGGCTGAAGTGGAAGAGGAAAAGAAAGAGTTACACCCTCCATCTAACTGTCCCCAAGGCTGGCAGTGTCTGAGTGTTGCCCTTCATAGGTGTTTAGCAACACAGATGACCTGAAAGGGTTTAGGGTTGATGAAGGGTGGCAAGAGGGGGAAGAGACTCTGGGATGACAGACTTCCTCTTCAGAAGGGTGGTGTGACTTGGATGCTCCCTGGACTCATGGAAAAGGAGTGCGCGTTTGGAGGCGTCGTGTTTCCCTGTTGCCTGTGTGATAATCCAGCTCTCGGTACGGAGTAGGATGGTAGGGGTTCCCCTGGGCTTGGCTTCCAGAACAGTCAAATGTCTGGGGGCTGGAGCTTACTGCAAAGCGCCRACTGGACTGGGACTGATTTTTCAAGCTCAGCACAAAATCTATAACTAATCTGAAACTTAATTGGAGCAACGCTTTTGAAAAATATTGATCTATGTATGCGTTAATTGAGGCATAGTACATAATTTGACATATATCAAGCAATATAGTGAAATCAACACATGAACTAATGAAATACTTGGATCTTTTCACTGATGTGAGTTCTTAGGATCAGTTGGGCTGGACAGGAGATTCTTGGTATTGGAACCTTGTACATTCTGCAGTTTTTTCCTTTAATTTTGGAAATTATATAATTACTGATCAATTCTAACTGATTTTAATCTTTGATGCAAGCTTTCTCTGTTGAGCTGTCACCAAAATGTGAATTACTTAATCCTAATTGTGTATATCAGATCCTTCAGTGACAATATCCTACTTTTTCACCTAACACTAGAAGAACAATGTAATTATTTGCTATGAAAGAACAAGAAAGAATTGAATTAAACGCTACTGAACATTTTCTTTTTTTTTTTGCTAGTGTTACATTTTCCAGCATTCCTGTCTGTATTACATAAGACTGACTATGAGATGATTTAGCTTAAAAATAGGAGGAACAAATAAAAGTGAGAAGGTGTTTTTATATCATTTTGCTGTGATGGCTTCACCTTGCCCATAAGCATCCCAGCTCTTGACTATTGAGCTATTCAAATACATTGTATTAAGATTTTCATTCATTCAGCAATTTCATTGTTTATTTTTATCAGCTACTATGAGTTTGATTTCTAAATAGCTAGTTTAATATGAAGAAACCATATATAAAATGCAATATGTGACGGATTTGGTAACAGCTTTTTCTTACATGCTGCACTGGTACCAGATTACAGTCATTTGTTCTTYATCATAGACTTTCCCAGTATATAGTATCAGGACAATGGGCTGTTAATAACCTATAGAGGTAAAATCAATTCAGATCTTACAAATAAGCTATTTTTGGTGGAAATAAACTACATTTTAGCTAAAATAGTARTGAATATCATGTTTTTCAGTTTACGTTACAAAAGCTTCAAAGGATATTCTTGTAACAGGAGGTCAGTWCGATACCTCTTCGAATTCAGCCCATGGCTCATTCACTCATTCACTACAGTAAATTTGGATACAGCCACTGGTTTAAAGCAGACACACAGGCCAGGTTTTCAATCATTGGATTGCTCTCATTATTCTTTAACGATGAATATGTCTGTTGTCTAGACAGATGCCTGTTATTTTTGAGCATCTGTTTCTACATTGGTCCTCAGTGCAGTCTTACCTACACTACTGTTATGGGACCAAGGTACCAGCAAAAAGGGATATTGAGGTGCAAGAAAGAAGCTCTTTTCACCTCTGCTCCTTTTTTATTGTTGTACTTACTGTCTCCTTTCTCATGTAAATCTTAATAGAATGGGATCTGTAACAGCCATGACATTGCATTTTTAGGACTACAGAAATCACCTTTAATCATGAACTTTAAAGACATTGTACTAAGAATATGCATATTGTAATACATAATATGTTAAAGATTTCATTAGCGCTTATTTAATTATGATAGTTTCATTACTTAATATAGACCCTGTAAGTGTAGGTGAAAAGCATTTTTACAATTTAGAACACCAGTATGTATTTAAACATGTATGTATGTATTTTTATATAATCAGCATGTGCTTTCATTTGTTTATTCACACATACCTTGATCTCATCTTCATGGGAAGAAGTATTTAATCAGAGAGATTATACTTCGTGAGATTGTCATTAGCTCTGTCCTATGTTTTAAGTACTTTATTATGTTGTAACTAGAAATTTTGCATCAGTGGGATTCCTTCAGATATATTCGTGAAGTTTTATTCATCTCAAACTTTATGATTAATATATACTAATACTTCTCACTGGTGYGCTGACAAATGCTTTCAGTAAATTTTGTATTATTTTTGATTCTTCTGCATTTTTTCTGTTAACATTTCCCTTTAAAACAAGGGAAACATGCTTCTGATGCTTCTGATAATTACTTATAATTTTACTTTATTCTTCTGAACTTTGTCCATTAAAAGAATTTATTTTATTGTGATACATACACCTCTTTCTGTAAAATTAGGAGAATATTACTGTTTATTACATAGGATAGATTGGCAGTGGTTTTCAAGGACTATGATAAAATGTCAAAAGATAAATTTCTCATTTTTCTTCACTTTTTGATACTTCCTAAATACAACCGTACTGCTTCTCATGTCAAATCTATTTCTTTAATTTACTAATTACAACTTTTTAATAACATTAAGCAGTTAGAATGCTGCTTTTGCTTGCTAAATAGCAAAAAGTTTCATATCTAGAAGCAAGGAATTTTTTAATTTCAAAAACAAACCCAACATAGTAAATGAAATCCTGATTTTATTTTGCTGTTTCACGATGCTTCCTCCTCAAACTGCAGAATGCATATCCCCTGATCTTTATATGGCTTGATCTTTCATTGAGTTATGGAAAAGAGCTATTATGAAGTGGTTTCATAAATAAGCTTAAAATTATGAGAGAATGACCCCAGGAAATGCTTCATATTTATCTTTCATATTTTTCAGAAATCTAAATGCCAGCARTTTTTCTTGAGCAAGTGTGGGCTTTTTTGAGGCACATTGTCTTAGTCTTTCCTCTCGTGGTAGATCCATCCATCCATCCAACATTGCCACCTAACTAAGGAAAGGGGCCAGTGAGGGCAGAACGTGGATGAGCAGGAGCATTTGCAGGAGCATTTTGCACTGTGCGTGACCCTCTGCAGTGTCTAGCAGAGGTACTTTCTGCTYGCTACCCGAGCAAGCCCTGCTTCTGGGGCTATAAGGAGGACTAGTGTGGTGTCCTAGGCGTAGCAGCGCACAAGTGAACAGGTGGAGAGTAAGTGCGGCGGCTGAAAGGACTCCAGCAGCTCTTCCTTGTCCGGTGTGATGTGGCAGGACTCTGCAGAGGGCTCGGCCCTCGCAGTGGAGGTGGCTGTTCGGCTGGTGAGAGGAGAAGCAGCCGCAGCTGAGAGTAGCTGGACTCCTCTGTCCCTTGCTGCAAAAGCATCTGTCTGCAAAGCCTGACCAGCCAGCAGCAGCCATGATCAGCTTTTCAGCTGACTGTAGCGTGGCTTTCAGAGTCTGTATTCCCCTTAGCTGTGCAGCACCTAAAACAGTCTGATTGCCATATTCCTCTTAGCCCTCTCTATGGGGATACTTTCAACAACGTCTTACGGTTATTGAGAATGTATTTAGGAGTAACACATGTTTTTGTCGCTATTTTATATGTCTGAGGGCTTATCAGTTAGTGCATGCAATCTTAATCTCCTACAGAATTTGTAAGGTATTTGTTCAATATCAAAATGACTTTAAATCCCAATGACTGTGAGTATGTGTGTGTTCATCACTTGACTCTGATGTGGAGCTCTCTCCAACACCGGCTCCGTACAGTACTGCTAGCACTCAGTATCGTGGCAAAGCCAGTAAGCACCGTTTGGCCTCACAGGCAGGTAGCAATCCCTTTCTTTAGGACATGGCTAAGAAGACTACAGAAGGAGGCTGCTGTCAGTTTAGATGCTGTTTTTGAAGTGTCCAGTTCAGCTCTTGTTCCGTGGTACATGCTGGAAAAGCAGCAGGTCCCATTTAAAGGTATAAAGGAGCCTACCAAGAGTGGGTATATGGAGGCAGAAATTACAGCATCTTCCATTAGTCTTGCAGAATACAGAAGAAATGTCAGTAACTGCTAGAGTGACTTCCTAATAAGGATGCTAAGAAAGGATATCTGAAATAAGGCAGATTCTGTATTTTCACATTATGAGAAATAATGGAGAAAATATTAGAAAGAAAAGAAACTCTCCACCTCAGACATAAACTCATGAAAAATTTGTATAGTTTCCCTCCCCAAAATTGTGAAGATATCTGTYTGAAACTAAAATGCTCTGAGAACTTTAATTCTCAAGCCTGTTCTTTGAGAAAGAGTGCAAAAATGAAAGCACCTTTTATTAAAATCTTATTACCATTAAGATTGCATTGCTTACTAGCCACTTCAGTTTCAAGGTTGTGGTTTAGATTTAAACAAAAATAGGAGACAGCATAGCTTTTAGTTTCTCTTCTCAGACTACTGTTGTATAAGACTCACAGTATTAGAGTTTTGTGGAAGAAATTTTAAAATCTTAAAATTTTGTGAAGTAAGATAATGCTAGTCTCTAGTGACGTTGAGAGTTGTATTTATTTTCTATGGGATGCTTATACCAATTATTTTCTAGGAAACATTTTTTAAATTCCCTTCCCTTAGCAACAGAGTAAATAAAGGAATCTTTTGAATAAATAAAATGCAAATCAAACTGGCCGTCAGTTACTGTTATAAAGATGCCCTTTACATAACTTAGCAGAGCTTGAGCTGTTTTATGTGAGGTCTACCCATTTAAATTCAGCCCTGCCTTGCAGCAGGGAAGGGAGGGAAGACAGACATCRGGATTTCCTAGGTCTCCCCTCTGTCTCTTTCTACATCAAATTAAAATGCCTCTTCTTCTGACGTTGCTTTATTAAATTACACTCAACATAGTTCTCCTGCGTCAGCACTTGCTTTCTATCTTCTTTCTTTGTATTGTGCATTTTTATTATTACTTTGGTCAGTCTTCGTCACAACGACCCCCGCCAGCAGGCAGTGTCCGGAGGTCCCAGCGTCACTGCTCCAGCAGCAGGGACTCGGAGATGCTGCTGCAACTCGTTCRTAATCGAGGTTAAGCGAGACGACGGGCTGCACTGGTTTGAGCGTCTCGCAGCTTGCTTTACGGGAGTTACTGCTGTGGCAGAAATAAAAGTGAGAAAAGAAATGATGCTGTTATTTAGACATATAACCTAATGGCTAAGAAATTAGTGATTTTTCTCTTTTAGGAAAATGACAGTAATCCTTTTGTAACTCTCATTTACCTTTAACCCTAAATTTGATGCTGCTAGTGAGGAATTAAAAGCAGAGGATATAACAGGGTGTTGTACAAGTAGGAGCTTGCTTTTTTTTTTGGAAATACACCGTAGTAGAAAATGATTCCAAATATTATTAGAATTTGACGTATAATAAACATTTCTTATGAGAATAAATTGAAAAAAATCCTAAAATCAAATGGCACAGAGTTTTTTAGGAGTTATTGGGATTTAGGAATTTCTTTGGTTAACCTCTGCCTGTTTATGACACGGGCTCTGGGCGCACTGGGAGGTAGGCTAAGCTGCGCTTGCCGTGTTTTTTTTTTTTTTTTTTTGTGGCACAGCGGTTCACCAAAGTGAAACAACCCTTTGGAGGCTGATTCTTTTTAAAAAGAACGTTATATCTCAGCAATTCAACATTTAGATAACTTCATTTAAAAGTTGAGAGAATAATAACCTTTGAATTAAATTAAATAAACCTGCACCTATTTCTTTTGCCTTCTGTGCTTTGAAGAATTAAATAATAATACTGTTTTAACGCGATGAGGAATTTTCTCATCAAAGTAGTTAAGATGTAAAATGTGATGTCCATTTAATCCTCTGTAATTTGGATTGCCCTTACAATGAATTGTAATATTGGCATCCTGCTAGTGTGGAATCAATTTTAAAATGAAAATTTTAACATCAATTGAACACTTTTAAATAGTTTCTTTTTGGACTAGTATGTTTTGTATTTGAATTTAAAAGTAGGATGATAATTTAATTTGAAGTTTCACTGTAATTTTTTCAGAACGTAGGCTTATGAAAAAACATTTAATGTTTTGAAATCATATTCCTTTGGGATTAAACAAAACAACAAATTCTGATTCACACCATCTGTGTTTCTTGGATTTTTATAGCCTAGTTTATAAGACTGTGATGGGCTCCAGAAACCCGTAAAAAATAGTATGGGTCTGCTTCTTTCTAAAACAGCTAAACAAGACCAGACTCCCTCTGCCAAAAGCATTTCAGAGGTAAGCTGTCGGATGAGCAAGAGCAAGAGCAGCGACACAGGAATGTAATAAAATGTATCATTTATGTCAGCGAATTTTAGTGTTTTGGAGTATGTCATACATTGACTGTAAGCAGAGAGTATAAATTTTCTAATATTTTCTAATATTTTCAATATTAGATGTTTGATGTACAAGCATCACTGCTGTCTGAAGCACAGAGGATGACAAAATGTAAGATTTTCTTTATATTTTTACTTTTATGGAGGAAACACATTTCTTCTATTGTGAATCGAATGTGTTCTTAATAAGGAGGTAATTCATTTTTAAGATATTGGGTACAAGAACCAGATAGAAAAAACGTTAAGAAGTTTGATATCCATAATGTTTTTAGTTTGAATGGCTTTGTAGGTGGTACTGTTTTTACTACTTACTGTTTGTCTGATACTAATACTGGTGCAGTGAATGACAGAAGGCCATRTAAGAAAATTTTATTAGACTGCCATTTATGTCTGTAATGCCTCAGGAATTGAACCTGTGACAAGAATTCAAGCAGAAGRTTGTGAACAAACTTTCTGTTCAACAAAAATCGACATTTTAAACGTACAGGCCATATTAAATGGCCAAACATTTACAGGCTTTGAAATCAATTCTGTATGTTTTTCTTGACTGATGAGAGAAACAAGCTTGCTACCAGTTCTGCACTCTGGTTAGTAAATATGTTTCAGTAATTACAGTAGCTTTCCTAATTGCTGTAGGATTAAACCTAATCAAAATACCTTTTTGATGTGGRGATAGTTGGAGGTCACCCAAAGGCGTTACTCAGATAACGGTCAACTCTTCCCAAAAAACATGTCCAAATTGTGCCTCAGATACAAAGGAAGTGGAACATATTGGTGTTACAGTGTGAATTGAAATGGTCTTGAGAAGAAAAACACGACAGCTTCACAGGCCTTCTTTACAGTCTTCAACTCTCAGGAAACATTTGCAATATTAGAGGAGCACATGATTTGGCTGATCGATTTTTCCAAGTTTTACATCCTTTTAATCAAACACATCCTAAACGAGAGAACTACTGTAATCATTGCTTAGTTTTGTTTGAGACTGATCGTAGTGGAAATAATGTTTGTCATGAGAAAAGAGGTGTGAGAAGGCAAATAACTTTTCCTTTTTCTTGCTAATTCTTTTATTTATGATCGTCTGTCTTGAGAAACAGGATCAGTGGAAAATGAGTGCAYAGGGTGGTTAAGGGAAATAGAGCAGGAAAAGAGAAGGACGGAGTTTCTGTAGAGAGAATTAATGTTTTCTAGGCTTTTAGAGAAAGCGGTGACTAGCCTTTATCTAGACTTTGGCAGGAAAAGTACAAGTGCAAAGAAGTAAAGAATTTTATGAATTGCTAAAAGTAAAACTAAAAGTAAAAGCAGACATTACAAAGTCTGCGATTGGAAGGGAAATGAGGAAAAAGCAAGCACCCCAAAAAGAGATGTAATACTTCTGTCTGTTCGCACTAGTGGGAAACCTCTGCTGCCATCACAGCCAAGGCAGGATCAGGTCCCGAATGCATCGAAGCAGAACTATAGTGAAAAATTGTTTCAAACTGGTGGTGAAACCAGTGTAGAGAAGCTAATTACTGGTTGCGAGAGCAGTGCCGTGCAGTGAGAATGTTCTCAAGCTCTTGTAAACAGTTGAGGTAGCAGAAAATTGAAGTAATACATGGRAATACATTTAATGCTATGCAGTAGAGACTAAGTGTTGTCAGAGTYGAGCTGTAACATAAGGTCCGAGTAGCTAATCAGCGTTGAATTGCTAACGGTGTTGTAGCAGTCGCCCCGTCCTCCAAGCTCCTGCGGGCTCTAAAGCCTGGGGCCGTAACCAGAACCTGCACTGGAACCTGTCTGGGATCTTGGTTCAGTGGCTTTGATTTAAACTGTCCGTAGCAATTCATCTCACCGTTTCAGCTGCTGCTGCCACCTTATTAAAATGTTCTGTAGCTTTTTCTTGCTCTGATGCTGGAAGTTGGTACAGCTGGAGAGAACAAAAGCATAAATAAATGCTGGGGTCACTTTCAGCCCTAAAGCGGAGCTTGCGGTGTCACTAAAACCAGCTTTGGAGGTACCTGTTTAAGGTATAGAGAGACTTCAATTAAAAAGGTGCAATATTTGCAGATTTCTTGTACGGGCACCAAGGGATGAAACATAGCAGTGGAAATACTGAAATTTTAGTTTTACACTTGCATTATCTCCATTACAATATTTACTTGTAAGGTTTCCACTTAGCTGCAAACCCGAATGGGAAAGTTTGTTAACATAAATTACAGTTACTAACCAGAATCTATGAACTAACCCCGTCAGGAATATTCTTTTGCTGCTGTGSATGAAATACTCTATGCTAAACCTAAAACGTGCCACTATTCATTCTCCTGCATAGTCAGTGCTTGCCAAATTCAGTTAATGCCAGATATCTAAAAAGCTTGAACTGCCTGAAGATTTTGCTAGTTACATAATGACTATAAGTATCTCTGCTGACAATATGCCAATTTTCTCTTTTGACAGTGTTAATGGACTCGCGCAGGATATTCTTGTGGCCTAGTGATACTTAGAACTGGAGTATTGGATGCAATTTTTTAAAGAAAAATATAGATTATTTTAAAGCAATAGTCAAATAAAAAATAATGTATTTCTAACATATTTTTACCATCACTGTGCTAGCCAGTAGATTACAAAAACCATGGGGAGCAATTCCAAAGAAATGTTATAAATAAATAGATATGCTTAAATGCTGCACATAAAGAAAAAAAGTTCTATTTTGTATTGTATTTGGGTATCTTACACACAGGAATTTGTTGACGGCTGCACAGATGTTTGTCTTTGCTCTTACACTTCTTTCTTACCTCTCGTGTATTCTTAAGTCCTAAAAACCAACAGGAGAGGTTAAAAGCTGCAACTACAAGCACATCCGGTGCCAAAAAAAAATCAAATTACCACAAAGTTAGGACTACCCGATAGTAACGTAGTACTGCTGGAAACGGTTTAGCAAACGCAGGCTTGTTTTTGAATATTTTCGGATGACGAATGGAGCGACGTGCCTGAGCACCCTAGTGCTTATCCCTGGGGCTGGCGATTGGAGTCCTCCACAAGCACGTTGAGTGCCTCCATCAGCTTGCGTGAAACTTCGTTTTATAGCGGAGTAATCGGTTGAAGCAGATTGGCAGAGCTGTGACTGAGCAAGGAAATGATCCTGGGAGCTGAGGAGTCATAAAGTTTAGCAGATGTTTAGAAGGTGTTTAGAAGATGTTAGCAGATGTCTAGCAGTTTAGCAGATCTTTGCAGAATAGGCTGTTTGACTGTAAGAACTCAGTAGCTAAATCTGGTTCAGGAGCTAGAAGTGTTAAGACGCAACTTGATCAGTCAGAAAGGTGATTTTATGCAAACAATTATGTTGTTTTCATTTCTTCGTTTTCAGAAGTGTTTCACTAAACAGTCCTCTAAGGATATGAGCTACTTCTGCAGAACCCTACCCTGGCATTAGCAAAAGCTAGAGTTACCAAATTTCAAAGCTTTTCCAGTAGGAAGAAAAAGTGGGTTTGGTTGGTTGGGTTTGTTTCCGTCTGCAAGTGTTAATGTAGCTACAAGTTGCAGCAGTAGCGGCAACCAGACTATGCCAGTGCCTGGGTGAATCATGCAGTGCTGTGTAACTCCTACCTCCTCTTTTACCCTTAAACACAAGAACAAGAAAGAAGCTGCACCCTCGGCATTTCCAAGGAGTATGGCTGTTAATGTGACGGTGTCTTTGATAAGCCTAGTCTTTATCCCAAATTCTTGGAGGTTCCCAATGGAGAGTTTGAGCAACATTAAGCCCTTACAGAAGACCGCCTTTTTTTCTCCTTTCCCTGGCTCCATCCCTGCCACGTGTAGTACCTCATCCCCCAGGGCATGCTGCCGTTCCCAGCGCAGTACCTGTTCCCTCTCGTGTTTAGGCAGTAGCATTTAAGTCCCCAAGGTGTTGCTGGCTGTGCTGGAGCCAAGCGCATTTCTGAAGCATCTTTGGGTGCTGAGATGATCCCGTATTTGTATCACCAAACCTGCTCTGCAGCTAYTGGGAATGCAGCACTTTTCAGATTTTAGTTGTGCAAATTGGCTTTTAGAGAGGAAGGGGTTTTCAACCTCAAGTACTGTAGAGAGACTACGTTGTTATAGTCTTACCAACTTAGAAGGAATTAAATACAGAATGTAGTAAGATCAGAAATTAGTTTAAAATATTGCAAGGCACTCTGTCACAAAGAAATTAAAAGAATTCAAGGCACACAAAGCTCTGAGCAGTAATATTTCTCATTCTAATTTTATTTTATTTTATTGCATTGCATTGCATTGCATTGCATTGCATTGCATTGCATTTCCTTTCATCATCCTACAAGGAAAAGAAGTGGTAAAGTGAGCCTGAGCTCATGTGGATTTGTCAGCATTTTTTTTTTCTTTTTTAATGCTAGTATTGCATCAGAAACTAGCAGTGTACAACACTGCTGTGTACAACGCAGATTATATTAGTCCTTCCAGAAATAACAAATCGTGTGTGTTTAGCATTCTCTTTTCTGAAAGGAAGTCTCCAGCACGAGCTATAGGCTATTTTATGTGTTTTTTTCTCCCTGTGCTGGTCCCCTATACTGCTGTCTTTGGGTTCCCTTTTATGTCCTACCTTTCACTTCTTTGTGACTATTCGTCAATGACGTGCTCCAGTCATCTATGCCACTGAAAGAGTAGCAAAGTTATTGTACTAATGGTGTTTTGCTGAACTGAGAAGTTTCATGCCGGCCTTGCATAATGCTGAATGTACAAAACAGATCACTGGAAAACTAGCTTGTATTACAGCCCTGTAATGAACCGAGTGTCTTGTTAATCATTTGGAATTGTGCTCGGGAAGGAAAAGGGCAGTGGTTAATACTGATATGACAAATAGCAGAACCCTGATTAAATATGAATATGCACTGAAATGAACCTGCTGAGCAGTATTAGGTGAAAGATGTTCCRAGTCTGCTGCTCCTCTTGCTGCTCGCTCAAGTATAGCTGCATATCCCCATGAAAGTAATGTGTCCATAGTATGGAGAAGTGTATGTGTAGTAAACACAGTGCAGCAGACGTGATTCTGTGGTATTAATGCTGCTTTAATAAGCTGTGATTATTTAATAAAATGGAGTTTGTCATCTTTAGTATTCTTGCTCAGTGCTTCTCTTGCAGTGAGGCATATGCTTTAAAATATATTGTTGCAAAGATGTGTCTGTGTACATGCAAATTTTCTTTCCGGTAAGTTACCTTTGTAAAACAACTTATGTCTATATTTTTGCTCAGTTTTGTTTTATCTGGTCTTGAAATGTTTAGCATGGCTGATCACTTGCCCAGAACCTGTAAAACTTGCTTCACAAGGAGAACCTCTCTTATTTAGTGGAATTTATTGTTGTGTCAGTATTGCATTTATTGCTTTTTACTTTGCTTCATAATTTCTGTCTTTTCTAGCTATTAATTTTATTTAAAATCAGTTAGTCAGATTTAAGGACACAAGTGGTCATGCATATAGTATCTGTAAAATAAAATCCTTTCCCTAGAAATACTATCTTTCACTTCTGTTCTCTGATGTTTAGTACCACCATCAGTACCATTTGATTTTTTTTTCATGCCACATCAAAAACTCTAGCACATACTATTAATTTTATTAAGCGTCGACTGGCAAGCTCTTTGGGGTAGTTGGCCATGCAATCCTGAAAATATATCAAAAGTTCACCCAGAAAGCAAAGCTATGTGACTGTGCTTCAAGTTCTTCAAGCCCTTCTTGGTCTTATAAATGTCTAGAGAGTTTCGTGGTGTAGTGATAGTTTATATCAAAATGATAAACTTCATATTTTTCGTTCCTGTGTTATAGACTAATAGCTCACTTTTCCAGCTGCGGTTGTTCATGTTAGTGCAAGAAGGCCTGGGGCTAATGCAAATGTGATTCAGCGCCTGGCACCTAAACTGGCTTCAGCATCAGTGACTTACAAACCTGTGAATGGTCAGGAATTAATATCTAAGGGTCAAAAGATGGAAACGTGAGATGAGGCAAAAGATGCGTGCAAATGCTTTCATAATAGTCTAATATTCTTTTTCATCAATTGCTTATTACAAGCCATAGGATGATTTTTATTTCCAATTCAGTATTGGATTTATCTTGACATCTGCCTATTTGCCAATTTTGGCACTAGTACAGTAGGCAAAAACTGCCTGAGTGTGTATATGCATATATACTWACTCCCTCTTCCCTTTGGAGGGGAGTATGGGAAGGCAGTGCTTCTGGCTTTGGCCCAGTGCAGCAGAAATGATTCATGTTTCTCCAAYAGCCGACTTGTGAAATGATGTGGCAGAAAGGACACCCAGATGTCATTTAACATTATTTTAGAGTACAGATACCACAGCGTGGTGCTTTTCAAATGTGGTTTAACCTTGAGACATGACTTTTAAAGGAAGGGCACTGAGTGCTCCATATGCAGAGCTTAAGTGATGGTTTAGCTAAACCCACTGGATCACATCATCCTTGGCGACCAAACCAAACCAACAACAGAGACCCTGCAGTCTTCCTTTGCTGCATGCCGGCATTGCTTTCATCTGTCAAAAACTAGCTTGACTGATATGGCTGAAGATATTTGACAGAGTGCCTAAATGATATAACCTTCTGGGTCATAAAACTTRCATCAAACTTGGAGTAATGCTGCTATAAACATAAAGTGACACACCACATAGCCAACATGTTCATGCAGAATGACTCTGTAATATAATGGCTGAATATGACCTTGCTTTAGGCAAACTGCTTSGTGAGTGCTCAAAAATACTCAGTGGTTCTTATGATAAATAGCTTGCATTAGAAGAACATGACATTAGCTTGTCAGCAGCTTAACTTGTAAAAAGCCAGAGGTTTAGGTTTCGCTTTGTGTAAGATGATTACAATTAAAAACAGGGAAAGCAAGTGTTTTGAGGCAATACTAGTAAAATAGTAATGTTCTAAATATAAAATATATAAATATATTCCTATAAATTTGAAAAATACAGACATTGACTACGATATAAATGTGATACAATCTAAATTTTCATAAATAATAGCATTAATAATAATAGTGCTGACGGCACTAGAATAGTATGAATGCAGTGGTATATATCCCAAAATGTGTATGGTTCATCTGCATCTGTGTATTTCTTCAATTAACTTCTTAGGAACACTTTTTATTTTGAAACATGTAGATTTATTTTCCAGTGTTGACTATGCCTGGTTCCAGTGAGAAATAAGCCTGAGAAACAAAGCACCTGAGAAACAGAAAATAATAATAATTGCTTTTAAAGGTAATTATGTTTATTTTGCCTGGCATATACTTGGTTTTGTATTAGGTTTAGGTATTTGTGCAAAAACTTAAAATTTGTATAGACCCAGAAAAATCATTTGGATACTGCTGGGTGGGCATGTGCGTGTTGTGATATACACACAGTGCTTATATCCAGAAAGGTGGCAATTCTACCTCTCATCTGCTCACAAAGGCACAATTTGAAAAGGGCAAAATGTTTTCCCTGACTCAAAAGGTGCTGCTATACTCGTGATAAAGTTAATTTCTTTTTTGATGTGTAATAGTGATATGCTTGTCTGTGTTTTGGTTAGAGTAAAGACTGGCTGTTAATCTATGCTATATAAATAACTCTGATCTATTTAGATGTAAACAAGCGTGTGGATTCATTTGCCTGATTAAAAAATATACAAATCTTTAAAATTCAGGTCACTTCCTACTCGTTTGACAGTAGACATTGTTTTTGAGTGAATGGAAATTTCACATGGCAAGAAGTTTCTGAATTTGTGCTTTAAAATATATAGTTAGTTTTAATGACTCAAAAGAACCGTTACCAAAATTATTTTAAATTTTGAATTCACATAGAAAGAAAAAGGTTGTACTTCTAGTGTTTTTTCTTTTTGTTGTCACATGAAGATTATCTACTACCCCATGCGTTTCTTGCCTTGCTGCTCAAGAATTTTGTTTCATGCAAAATTACCGCAAAAGCAGTATTCATTACTGATTTGTAATGAGCAATTTAACTTAATACTGTAATACAAATTAGTTACTGTGCATAAGTAATGGATTTTAAATTAATATGTAAAGCAGTGCTCATATTGCCCTAGAATCCATAAATCAATGAATAGTCGCATATTTATTCTTACGCTTTTAACTAGAAAAAGGATAAATGTTAGTCCCAAATATTTCATAACTTCCATTTTTCCTTGTTTCATTCAGTTTGACCCAAGATGGTTTGGGATAATATGTAGACACCTGAATGTTACAAGGAGAATCTTAATTTACTGGACTAGAATATTTTTGACAATAAAGAGCAAAAGCATGTGAAATGAACACAAAAAGATTTTAAGTTAAGTTTTTCAATTCAGTTCGATTACAGAACAATAAACTTTTTAATATGGGAGAAAAGCAAAGGTGTAGTTCTTACTTCATCAAATCCATTCATTCCAGTTGAATTGATTCAAGCTTTAAAGACAACTTGAAATCACCTGGCAAATTTTAGTTTCCCGTGACAACTTTCCCCGCTGCTTCAGCCCAATTCTGTTTCTGCCCAAAATGACTAATGAAAATAATTTGCCTCCTGCTCCATACAGAATGCCTGTTACATATTTGTATATACTTAATTTGTTGTTTTCTCTCTGTCATCGCCCCGCCCCAACTGAGCATATCTCATTTGCTTAACTTTTCTTCTAGTCTCTTACTTCCCAAAGGTATCAAAGATGATGCAGCCCTCAGATGCCATGTTAGGACTTGGTATTGTTCTCAGCCGTCACAGTCTTAGGAGAAAGCTGATCTAATAACAGCATACCATAATTTCAAGAAGACGGTTGCAATTCGCTCATGTTTTTTCTCTAACATGGAATGAATTTTTCACTATAGTTCCCATAACTCAACTTGGAAGTTTCTTAACTAGATGTAAGCGTGGTGATCTGTTTGCTAAAAGAACAAAGTATAATACAGTTAAAAATATTTAAATAAATAATTAAAAATATCTTATGTTTATGCTTGTTCAGTTTGCTTTGCTTTACCTAAAGGAAGTATCTCATTTTCATTATTTTGTAGCTTTCGTCACTGCTTTTCAGGACAGACTTCTCAAGCCTATATTCTGAGGTAGGCAGAGCGGCTCTTGGGTTTAGTAATTTTACCAGGAAGCAGATTTCAGAATTAAGCTCTAAAACATAAAGTCTTAACTTAGTTTTTATATATAATAATATTACATATGAGAAGAGTAAAAATATTTTTCAGCTTTTCCAAATTTACCTTTTTTTAGCTTACTCTGTGGGTTTTTTTTTGTTTTCACACAGTTCTATTAATGTCTCAGCTCAGGCTGAGAGATACAAGGTGAAACGTATGTAGACTAGTTCCTTGCGTATGCTGTTTGGAAACACAAATGTTTGTGCTTGACCGCATGAGAAGAAAACAAGTCCTATCGATTTATAGGACTTCAGGTGAGCTCTGGAAGTTATTAGACCATGTCTCTGACACAAGTAGATTAATAATATCTGTGGCATTCCTAATAGATGTTTATCTGGATGATTCAGTGATAAATACAGAAATTAAGTCCTCATGCTTCACTACCCTTACTATTAAATGTTCTTCTAACTTAAATGTCTTCCTTGCTCTATCTACCATAGATGCAATCATCCCACAGTCTTTAAAGTGGCGTTATAACATAGCTGAAAACTGTTATCATGCCCTCAGTCTTCACTTCATGTAGTTAAACAAGTCCAGGATACTTAAGCTTTCTTTAAAATCCTGCTTTCTAGATTCTGAAAAAATCTCTTTACTTTCTTCCTGACTTCAAAGAACACGTGCGTATCCTTCTTGAAATGTGTCACCTTAAAGCAACCAAAATCTCACACCTTACTGTAGTTAAATAGAAGGACAGGGTTTTTTGCCTTTTGAAACCATTTTTTTTATTTTTTTTTTTTTGTGGGGGTCCACTAGCAACCCCAGCTCACCTGACTATTTTCTGCAGGCTTCCTCTCTGGCCGTTCACCAGTGTTGTGTGTAGGCAGTTGCTGTTCCTGCACTAATGTTGGACCTTGCTCTTTCTTGTGCTGAAAGACATACATCTTTTGTTTGCGTTTTTGAATTTTTAAAAAATACATTGAATTTTAATGCTTTCCTCTTACATTCATGAAGTTTCTCCCCTTTTTGCTGTAATTTTGAAATCTAACATCATAGTTTGTCCTAATTTATATACTTTTTGGTTAAAAGAAAAACTGGTAAACTGGTGTTGGCACTGACCTACATGCTTGCAAATATCAGTATGTGCCTTATGGGGTTTCCTCACAGATATTTAGTCACTTTAGTTAAAATTTTATATTTAAGTATACACACTTGCACATTGCCAGAATGCCAGTAATACATATCTGTTTAGCATAAAATAGCTAGCTGGTTAGTATTTTCTATTAAGAAGACAATGTATGAAAAGCAGGCCTGGTTAAAATTCTTCTTTCTGATTTATGTCTCAGAGTATTAATACTGTTATGTAGTTTTTAACAAGATGAGAATGCACAGTGCTCTTGGAGTGACGCTTGTGTTTTTCTTTTAAGTCAGCTTGAGTGGTACGGTTTCATTTTCATTTTAGTGAGCACGGTAAAGCTGAATGAGCAGCATTGTGGACTGTCTGCAGTAGGTTGAGAGTTTCACAAATGTGCTATTTGCTCTTACTTATTCTGTAACTTTTTAATGTTTTKGGAAGCAAATGAGTGTGTATTCAGTTATATTCACCGAAATAAACACTCCAGCTATAAAAAAATGAAACCTCACGGGCCTTCCCTTTGTGGAGCTATTTCTTACAGATTCATTCTGGCCTCAACTACGACCGTCAGCTTTTCAATCGCCTTCATCTGCAGCAAATAGGCCTTTCACATTGATTATTTTTTTCCTGATTGAAAAAAAAACAGGCTGCGAGGAGTCTGAAGGAAACGAACCTGTATTGCTCCATGTTTGGAGGGCAGCTCCCACAAAATAGAGGCAAGTTCTTCTGCAGATGTGGTGTTAGATACTATCACTGACCATCCTGAGCCACCACTTACATTGGTGTTTCTTTGATCTAAGCGTAGCTGACATACTTGACACCTCTGGCTATTTTTTCACCTTTAAGCTCCCTACAAGTATATTACAGGTGTTTGCCATTAAATCTAGGATTTGCTTTTTTCCTGCCCTGTGGGAACTGCTATAACTGGAAGATGAAGCGGGATTAATAACCTGTTCTCATGCGCCACCTGCGGAGACCACAGACCTCGCTGCGGGATCAGGCTAGAAGGCAGCCCAAGAGCCGAGTGAACGCCGCTCCCGGCGCTGGTGCCCCCTGTGCTGTACCCAGGCCAACCCTGGAAGACGCTTGTCTGCGATGTTTACGGCTTGCAGGGGAGGAGACGCTGCAGGCCTCCCACTGCTGCCTTCCAGCACCGGAACGGCGGAACAGCTTCCCTCTCGTTTCCCTCGAATCTCTTTGGGGCAGCTTAAGCTGATTTTCTCTTTGTACATTGTGGCCTACAGGATACAGTCCTCTTCASTGCGACGGTGGAGGGTGGTTCCTTTATCCCTCTTCTGTCTCCTCTTTCTTCCATCAGACAAAACTAGTTTCCTCAGTCCTTTTTTTTGAATCTCTTCTCATTCTTCCTACCTCCTTTCAGGTTTTTTGCATCCTTTTGGAGGTGGGGATTTATATATTTTGAATTCRTTGTAGTCCAATTACGTCACCTTATGTTTATTCCAGTCCCTTCCCAGGCAAATGAAGAAAGTAAATGACAATTGCACAATGAACCTTGTCAACAAAAAATATTGCCTAATGATAGTGTTCCAGAGATACGTTCTTTTTTTTTTTTTATGAGCTTAGATTTGAAAGATATTTACATACATAAAATATTAACAGATTAATTTATTTTGAAGAGAAGTATAAAGAATTGTTTAACAGCACAGCCTACAAATATGTGAGTCATAAATAATTTTAGACATGGACCAATTAAAAATATGAGTTGGGAAACTAATTAAGTCTAATCCACATTTTTGCTTATTCTAAACATTTCTGCATTTAGTTACTGTATATTTGCATGTGGATGTGCATCTATATAAATCCTGTCTGGCAATTATAGTTTAGAATGAGATTTGCATCCTCCTGACAAATGTTATATAGGATAGTCGTCCTATATATAGGATAGTCAGTTACAGGACTAAACCTATTTAAAAAATAAATAAATAAAAATTTTAAATATACTTTTTTTTCCTCCCTAAAATGCAGTTCAGTGTCAGCTTCATGTTTCATGAATGCATGCTGAATATTTAAAATTGTTCCAACTGAAAAAGAGGGGAAAAAGARAAGTAAATGTGTAAGATTTCATTTTGAATTGATACCTCATTTGAAATTGTGTTCTAACAAAATTTTAAAGACCTTTCAAAAACAGTAGTAGAAAACTCAAAAATTAAAAACTGTCAAAATCAACCCAAATCAAACATGTTTTTCCCGAGCCAATTAACCAAGAAGGTACTCTCGCAGCTCATTTCAGATTACAAGGCGCAGGGTGGTGTTCGGCAAGCCCAAGTCCTGAACAAACTTGAGYGACACTCTTCCTTGCTCGCATTTTTCCCTCCCTTTGCCTCTCGCTCTCCCCCTCATTGGCATCTTCCCAGGATCCCAGCTCCTGGCGAGATTTATTCCCTCGCCCCATTCCCTCCGGTGTCCCTTGGAGAGGAAGGCCAGTGCCATTCTCCGGGGTGCGTGCTCTAACTACGGCAGTCAGCCGGGCTTCCCTCGGAGACCTTGGAGGGCAGAAGGGTGACAGATAGAAGCTTAATTTTCCCTCAAAGGTCTTTAAGTGCTGCAGCCCCTAAAAGCTGAGGCCTATAAGCACCCCATTGGAAAGGGAGTACGTGCAGTAAATCAACTTGAAACAGCCCTGCGCTGCTTGCTGGCRTAGTCTTTGAAGGAGATGTAGAGTGTGGGCAGCTAAGGCTTTGGGCTCCAGAGGTCTTTCTGGAGCAGAAGGTAATGGAAGTGGTAAGGGTAGGAAAAGTTGTTTTTGTGGTGCAAACTTATCAGTAACACAGTTGTTCAGACAGTGTTTTCTTAAACCAGGTATACGCTGGGCTCTTAGTCGCCTCACAAGTGTATTAGACCAGCAAATATTTATTCTATTAATGATTATRTTCTATAAATATTAATCACTTGTAGGATTCATGGTGCTGATAGTAAATATCTCCTGAACTGACCCAGATACCTTCCAGTAGTTGGCATTAATCGAGTTTATTCCAGCAACACCTTTTCTCAAACCAAGAAGGGGGCTGGGTTTGTACTGGGTACTGCACAAGTGCATACAAATAAATATGCTTGTGCCCCCAGAATGTTTCTGATCTAAATATAGTCACAGAGTGAGAGAAATGGAGAGAATACCTAGCAGAGAGACTACTGCAATAATAAGAAACAGAGCACTTAGTGTCACATTTTTGGGAGACTCCTCAGGTATGTGGTGGCATGGAGGCTGAGGGACTGTGCAGGAGCTGGGCAGGGGAGACAGCAGAAATAAAGCAGAGAGAGGACAAAGAGGGGACTCCATCTTCTTGCTTGATTTGCCCATGGCTGAAGGTGCCTTTTCTCTGTAGTGATTATGGRGAGACACTAGATGGTTCTTCGTGGTGTCGGTCACAGAGGTGGTTGGGCACCTGCATCTGAAACCTCTGTTTCAGAACGGCCATCTGCAGCTGAATCTGCTGCTGGGTTCAGTAGCAGGCCTTCATCTTTCCTATGACCATACAGAGGAGCATGCCTCACAGCATACCTCTTGCCCAGCTTGTAACTGTCTGAGAAGTGTTATTTAGGCAATGCCATAGTCTGTCTTAAAGTACCTTGAAAACAGGAAATGTTGATCAGCTCTCTTCAGTGTGGTTTATTCCTTGGTTCTTTGGATATAATTTTATTTAATTTTGTGTGTTCATATTGGTTTATATTGCCAGGCCAATACTGCAATTTCATGCAATCTGTTACCTGTTAATACAGATGATGTACACTGGATGCTAGCAGAATGACTTCTCTTTTTATGTCTGTATTTCTGTTGACATAGGCATTTTAAGACTGATAGGTGAAATATTTTTAGGGATTATTTTTAATTTATTCTTTCCAATCCAGTTGTATCTAAATAAGTAATGGTACATGAATATATTTTTTTTTCTTGTGTTATGATTCCTGTATTCACCAAATCAAATCAGTCCAATGTCACTTTGGGGACCCCATTTAGCCCTGCAGGATCACTGTCATTTTTTTATGGCATCACATAAGCAAGGAATCATTTTGAATTTTGAGTACAGTATTAGTTAAGTTTTGTGGACTGATTGCTGACAAATAATTTGTTTTGTCTWCTCTCTGGATTTTGCTCATTTAAGTGATTAGTGGCAAATAGAAAGGAAAACCCTCAAACTAAGATCAATCTCTTTTCAGAGTCGAATCACTTTCAATAGTTTAAACTCTTACGTTAAAAAATAAAGAGAGATCTATGTAAAGATGGAGGGAAGAGAGGTGGACTTGCCATGAGCAAGTCTCGGAGAGTTACAGGTCTTGGCATGAAGTTCTGAGCACTTCCAACGAAGGCTCCTTTGCACATAAAGTTCATCTGTTCTGAAGACCTCATGTTCTGTATCATTTGACAACACAATCTAATAGATCCAGAAGAACAGGTTGTGTTCTTTCAGTTTTGTACCAAAGGGCTAGATTCTGTAAATGCTAAAGCATGTTTTGGTATTTTACATGCACAAACAGTCCAACTGAATTCTCAAAGCATCCTGGCATGCTAACATGTTTTTAATGTTTTAGACAACTAATAAAGTCTATTCAAAAGCTTGTTTACCCAAACTGATCACAGGATGTTATCCATTTTAACTTACTTTTAAAAATATCTTTGATGAGGAGAGATCTRTTAAACGGTAAAGTTAGATGGCAGGCATCTTTTGTTCGTGTTCTCATAAGTGTACGTATTAAAGTAAGTTACTTGGGTCTAATAAGGAAAAGTCRAAATCGTAATGTTTTGACAATTATGTCACCTCTGGCAGTACTTATCCTACTCGGATGATGATAGTGCCCATTAAACTGAGAGCACAGCACACAAGAAAAGAAAATATTCTGTGCCGTTTACTGTTTTGAATGAAGAACAGGGTAATAAAAATTATATTGAAATTCGGTCTGTTTTTAATTGCTGTGCACTGCACAGCAATTGATAGCTAAAGTGCTAATTATTTTAATGTAATTACATTTAATTATCATAATTGCTACTCATATCTCCTGTCCTAATAGAGAGATGTTAAAGGCCTTATTCACCGAACTGTTATGTTCCCATGATGCAAGGAAAAATGAACAGGGAATCCACCACTATTTTTGAAACAGGCTGTTGCAGTAGCTGCATCTTTTGGGGGCTGTCACAGTGYGAGACTGAGAGTCAGCTTTTTGTAACTCTGTCAATGGAAACCCAGGAGCTGGGGGCAGACATCAGATAGTCCCTTTCCTAGTCCTTAATTTTATCCAGAAAAGTATCCAGCCAGCACTTAACTGTGAATTAGCAATTAGCCCGCAGCGATTAAATGCAGACCGGGGGCACTGGCGTATAGCATTAACAAAGATTATTGTTAGCTCAGCGTCCCAAAGCATGCAGCTAACGCTCTAACGTCAGAAATCCTGCACAGCGTGGCAGCTGTTTCGTGCTTTACCATGAAATCCATCCGAGTGTGGTGTACATCAGTGATACTCCTCTTCCACATTGCAAATAATAGGCAAAGGAAAACAGATTTCTTTTTAACAAGTACTAGCAATTAAATATACAGAAATAGTCACTGGCTTTCTGCTTGCCTTGCTTGAGATGTAAGTGAATGATCTCCTCCTGTACAATTAAAATTGGCAGAAGGTCATGCTTGATGGTCCTGAAATTTCACCCTGGATCAACATTTACAGTCTTATAGAATGGCACTATCTTGATCTTCACGGCAGCTAAATAGTAGGTAAAGTATTCTTTTATGTGGGATCCAGATCTGTTATAGAAAAGCTATAAATGTAAAATCAAGTGGATATTAACAYGGATAGGCTTATCTGAAAATACCATTAAATCTTCAAAAACATGAAAACAAATTCAATTAGAAAATGACATATGCTTAGCTGAATAATCAGAGGAAATAAGCTATGATAAAGCAGGACAGCACATACACAGCTCCTTTTTTGGTCTGAGCAGAACCAGTGCTTGTGCTTGCCTACGCTTCTAATGTGTCTGAAATATAAGAAAGTGTTGCACGGCTAGTTGGTTTCTGTTCAGTCGGCAACACCATGTCTGATAATGTCTGCAAAATGTTTCTGTGTTTCCTGATCTACATTATAGGTTGCAGTAAATATTGTAACTTCTTTCATGCAGAAGTATCTGCTAGTCTATTCCCTGTATCTTTGAAATTTCCTTCCTAACTTCCACAGTCATACTTGGCATATGGCATATCTGTTTGGCCAGATACGGATGCTTGGAATACCTGAACTATGGTTGGGAACCTAAGGGTTTTTTTTTTCAATTCAACAATTAGTTCTGAGGGTTTTTTGTTTTTTATTTTTTTTTTAATATGGACTCATATATTTCACTTTTGAAAAGTACGTTGATCATTAGAAGAGATAGCAAGATGGAAAGGGGTGGCAGCACACTGAATTTTGCCAAGCTATTCAGTATATGCATTAGTCTACATTTGTCAGGATGCTCTCCAAAGTTATTTGATATTATGAAACAGTGTTTAAAAATCCCTGCATAGACAATACTGGCAGAAAGACTGCTGATATTTGTGTTTCTGTTGATCTGTATTTATTGATTTTTCAGATACACAGTGCAAGATGTCCATTATATTAAAGCTAAAAGCTCAACATTTATAAATGTAGMCATTCTAATTTCTTTTGAATCAGAAAAGATGCTAGTTCTCCACATAGTCACAGATAAATTTAAAGAAGCATGATGAGAGGATGTTTTCCTATATCTATTTCTTGTTCATCYGATGTGCACTGCATCACTTGCAACCCTGAGTCGCTCTTGGGAAAACACTAACAGTGATACTGAATTTTGATGTGAAGAAATGCTCTGTAGTGAATTTGCTTGCTTTTTGAATAAAAATTACTGCTTTTCTCATTTTTGCTTTTGCTGATAATTTACTCATGAACATTTTTGCTCCATTAAAAGGGGGAATGAAAACGTTTGTGTGATGTTTGTAACTTTAGTTCTGAACTTCTACCTAGTGCAACAAATGAATGAAACTTGGTTGAATGTAGGAACAGGATCATCTTTCACTACAAAGTCAGTATGTGTATTTCAAATGGACATTCGTTTGAATGTAAGGGTTTAAATCAGGAATGAGACTTTCCACAGAGTCCTGTAAAGCAAAAGCAAATAACTTATCTTGAAGCTCCTGGGTTTGCAGGAAGTTCCTCAAAACTATATCCAGAATCTCAGCACTTTCTGGTTGCTATTCCTGGAAACACTACTGTTGCAAAAGAAAATAATAGCAAATTCAGCCTGGCTGATTTTTTTTTTTTACTCATCAGCATTTGATTATTCTTATTTGGAATTCAGAATGAAGTGAAATCAGTCTTATTTATGTACTTCAAATGGAAATGACTGTCGAGTGTAGAATTTCTGAGCTCTTTATGATTCTTTAGATTCCTTTTTATGGACAGGAATGGTGCTAGGTTGGCCTGCCAAATGTGCAGAATTAGAGTTTGGAAAACATTCGGTAGGCAAGACTGAATTCTGTGGACGCCTTCTACCAGATAAACTCTGCTTGGCTAATAAAAATACCGTCTTTATGAGGTTGGGTTTTTTTAAGTTCTGTGAAGTGGTAGTAGATGTCAAAGTGGTCTTTACATAGCCTAGTTAAAGTCTTGTATAGTAAGCTTTGTAATTTGTGTATGCATTTTCTTTTGCAAGTTTTTGTTTTCAGTCTTCAAATAAAGATACTTCTGAAAATATTTATATTTATCAATGTATATTTACAATAACTAATGTATTATCTCTGTAATTCTTTTGTAATTTTGATACCTATTTGGTGAAGAGATTTCAACAGCCTCCAACAAAACTGCAGTAAAATTTCTGACATGTTTGTACTTTTCAGTCTCTAATTTATTCACCATATGAAATCCTGCTGCTATATTTAAAGTGTTATTATATTTGCTAGGCTTCTCTTGTTCATCATCATATAATTTTAGCCTTTTTTTCCTTTACTCTTTAGTTGCATGCCAATTTTGTACTGTACTTATCATTTCTGTTCTATAGAGCTTTTTTAAAATGTATTGTATCACAGTACCTTTTCCTTTGTCTCATATTCATTACCACTTCTTTCAGGTTGCCTCTCTCTAGAGGAAAATTTATCTTTTTCAAAGCACTGTTAGCCATACCAGTTGCACCATGAATAGTAACCCATTCTCATTTCCCGAAATAATGTTTGCTTCCATACGGTCAGAACCTCGACTCCCCAGGTCTTGGTCCCCTGAGCATCCACTGTGCACGTGTATAAAGTTTCTCTTTGGCTCCTTCCAGGGGGGAACTACCTTATTCCCTGTGAGACACAACTTGATTGCAGTTCTGGAGATGGTTTGCTGTTGGGACTGTATCAATAACTGGAATGGGTGAGATTTGGTTTTGTTAGCTCACCTTTCAGRTATTATGAGCTGAAAAAAAATAAAAAAGAATAATCGTGTCTTAAAACCATATCACCAAATACTATGCAGCGTGAACACAGACATTTTACATGGAGGAACAAGCCTTGAGCAGTGTGATAAATGCTATTCTGTATTGCTTAACTTGAAGAAGATATGCTTAGCAGTATACGTGTAGTTATTTTTGAATTCATAAATGTGTTTATAATATTTTTTGTGACCTTCAAAACTGTTCAGACTGAGTTTGGGTGCACTAATTTTTATCTGTGAGAGAGGAAATGTTTACCTAAGTCCAAGTAGACATTTAAAAAAAAACAGGAAAAAGTGAAGTTGTCAAATGTGTATTATTGCAGAAATCACAATTTTCAGCAATTTATCATTTCAGCAACAGGTATGCAAGCAAATTGCGATCATCTGAAGTTTTTTATTACTAAAAATTGACTCTCTTATTTGAACTTTGAAATTTATTTTTCCTGGAACAGTTATTTTGTATTTGGGATATTTACCTGTATAAAATGAAGACTATCAAAACCTAATATATGTTTGTATGCATAAAATAACATATAATACTCAACAATAACTTAATGTTCTTCAATAAAACCATCATGCACCACCTTTGTAAAGGAACAATTGCTACTTATTGGATACCTATAGCTATAATAGCTCTCCATTGCTTTATGTTTTTCTGTCATTGTTCTATGAATGTAATTTCTGGAGTCTCCAAAACAAGGGTATTTTTAGCCCCAAGGGGGTCCATTTTATTTTACCCAAATGCATTTTTGGTAATAAAATGCTTATATTCCCACATCATATTTCTAATACAGTCTGGTGAGCATTACAAGGGAAAGAGCTGAGGAAGAATGGGGGGAAAAAAAACCCATAATGAATGAGAACGGGAACAGGATGTTCCAACTGTGGAAAACAAAAAGGAATGAAGTCATAAAAATGCTGTCTTTTCAGAGAAAGCAATTTGGGGATGCAGAACAACATCCCAAAATGAGTGACAGAAATACACTAGGTGAAGATATGCTGATGAGGATTTTAATCTCTAGTCCTCTAAGTATTATACCAGTGTTGCTACTATTGATACTGAATTCACTCTCAGTATTCTCATAATCCAGAAATGGAAGATGTGCCTGCTGCTCGTTTGTGATTATAGTGTTACAGGGAATTCTCTATTTAGTGAATATGTTGAATAAACACCGATACAGAATTATATTTCGGCAATTGTAATGTARAACTATTTTCACGGGTCTTGTATTATTTTGCCTTTATTTTCCAATACGCAGTCCTTGGCTAGGCAAAGACATTGTTCAGTCTGGGATTGTGTTTGAGCTTTATGCCACCTAATCTCTTTGGAGTCATGCTCCTACTAAGTTGCAGCTGGTTGCAAGCATATCCCCTGTCTGGTGGGATGTACGCCTTGGTAAGGCTTTTGAAATATCTTTCCTGCTCATTTAGTGTTTCTTACAACTTAAATTATTTTTAATTTGGTTAATAAATTCTTTGACAGATTCCTCAAGAAGCTTCCATGTCCCTGATACACTTTTGAAATAGCTATGGACATTTTCCAGTTTTTCACCTACTTACTGTAGGTTTCCTAGCCTTTAAGCAAAAGTGTTTGTATAATTGTATCCCAGAATCACCTATACAAGCCAGTAGTTGTCCTCTGCACAGCATATACTACTGTCTGGATAATGTAGTCCTACTTCCAGCCCCGGGCTCTTACGCAGATCAAGGTCTGCGCCAAGATCTAGAAGTTGTGGTCCTCATAGAAAGAGAAGTTGTTGAGACTTGCAGCCCAACAGTGATTCTGTCTCAAAAAAGTAGAATATAGGGTTAGGTATATGCTGGTTCAGCTGTAATACTTCAAAGCTGTTTCTACCTCAACCGGAGGAAAATCTGTAATGAGAAAGAGAAGAAAAAATCAGAGCCTGGTGAAGCTGGGAGCTGGTTTCTAAGTGCGAAAGGCTTTATTTCCTGAGCATTCAGTGGTCATTGGAGGTGAATGTGAGTCTACAAGAGCTTAGCCGCTGTGAAGAGGTGGTTCTGAACAGCTCCTGGGTTGAAATTGGAAAGGTTTTTTCTTCCTTACCGTGCCTCTGCATGTTTGCCCACACAAGTAGGGCTCRAGTGAGAGAGCAGCTAGGAGAGGACCGAATTTGGCTGGTCGGGGTGTAATACACAGTGCAGTGCAGACGCCTCGGCCAGCTCACCACGCGCTGCAACCGCGTTAGTGCAGGGCTGTGGGCAGTCTCCCCCCGCCTCCCGTGATGTTGCACTGCAGTGTATCAGCATGGTAAAAATGGCTTCAGCGTTCCTTGTTCGACTTGTTATACTTCACTGTTTATATTGCACTTTGTTTTAATTGAATTAACTTTCCGTTGAGATAACTTTTCTGGATTCTAATGAGCATTTCCTTAACTCACGGAGTTTTTCAAGTGCTCTATTTAATGTTTAGTTAAAAATAAACTAGTAGATAAAAAGATAAAAGGCTACAGTTTAAATAGAATATTAGGCTTCTCCAAGTCTCAGGAAATAATTAGAGATCTAGTTGATCCATGAATATTTATAAATGTGTTAATTAGGGACATTTGAGTGAATACACCTTGCTGTGTCATATACTCATTAACCCTAGCAACTCCCAGATGTTCGTTGCGTCTGTGTTAAGGACAAATCACAACTGAGCTACACTTTTAAAAGTTTGAAGAGRGCTTCCCAAAGTAGTGTTTAAATCTGTGTACTACCAAATTAGGTAGCACAGACTCAAGAAACCAGTCCATGCCAAGGGGACATACCTGTGACCTCTGTGTTTTCGCCAGTGTAGCTCTAGGGGTGATGCTATAATGGGACAAGGAACTCTGCAAAATACTATTTCTCCGTTACTTTATTCATTGGATTTGATTCAGTAACTTTGTTACCCATTTTTAAAAAAATCTAACTAGTGACATGTGGGCATTAATAAGGAAAAGATTTATTGTGTGTTTTTAAATGCTAATAAGAGATTCTGTGCAGTATTTTTTGCTGAAATTTCCCTGGTAATAAAATAAAATAATATTTACATATTGTAATGAAATAAGATACATCTCAATAATCTAGCTCCTAATTTGTGTAGGCTGAGGAACTGCCTTTAGATGTGCAACAGCAGCCCCCTGCCAAAGATTGGCACAGTGAGAAGCACCTCTGATAAGGTTTGGACCATTTAGGGCCAGGCAGGACTGTGATGTTATTTAGTGTTATATTTACAGTAGGTAACCTTAGCCTAGAAAAGTGATGAGATCAATTCAGAGTGCTTAAATACTGCTTCTTACTCTAAATCAAWTTTTGAAAAGTTTTGTTCCTCTTTTTAGAAAAATTACACCAGCAGCAACTTCACAAGAAGCTGAGTTCACACCGGCCATGTGCGGACACTGACCCGCTGTGCCCTCGTGCTTTCCAGAATATTATACAGCACATAGCTAGCCCCWTATTGAGCTAAGTCATGGATGTTAATTAAAGTAAATACTGTGTTTAACTAACACAAATCTTAATTTTCAGTGTTTACTTGGAGACATTGAGGGGTAAGGAACTTAGTGATTAAATACTGTTGAGGTGCGGTGCCTTGGCCTGGTTTGAATCTATCTGGCTTCTCTTTCCGGCTGTTGGAAGCTGGGGTGGGTGTTTGGGTTTTTT
>NW_028186990.1:3366164-3473736 GCF_003343005.1 Rhea americana | reverse complement strand
CAGTTCTCTAAATGGTTCAGTATGGCTGATCACCATTCTCTATTGCTGAATAAAATCAGGGAAGTATGCAGACATCCTCTCCTGATTAAAAATGATTCTGAAAGAAAAACAGTAATATTAGGAAATAGCATTTTTTTTCTATTTAAGCTCACAAGCACATTAATGTTAGGAGAATAGCTTTTAGCCATAGGAATATGAAGACCTCTTAGGACAGATGCAGCCTCCAGCTACGTGAAGATGGTAGAAATTGGGAGATGAAAAAGCCCTCCTAGATCATCCTGTGTCTCGCCAGTGGAAGTCCTTCTCACCTCTTGTGCCTGCTGAGCCTGGATTTAGAGTAGTTTGGACAGCACGCGGCTGTCTTCCGAGGCAGCAGAATTAACAAACAGCCATGAATTTTCCCTCTCACATGCTGGGGATTTGGCTCCGATGTAGGGAGAGCTGTGCTGGCCTCCAGCGAGCCACAGCTGCCCAGCCGCCACGTGGCTCGGGTTAAAGCACCCACTTCCCTGCCAGGCACTGCAGGTCCGAGAGGGCTGACGGGGGCTTCTTTCAAAAATACCTGCAAATACCTGCGGCCTTTGGAGACCAGCTGGAGAGGGCTGAAGAAAAATACGAGTTTACTGAGCAACCTCCTTTCCATTTTGTCACTTTGTGGGGTTTCTGCGTGGCTAAYGAGTGCACAAGAGTGACAGGACTCAAGAACGGCCGGGACGTGGGGGCCCTTAGCTGTTGGCCACGCTTCTTACGAGCAAGTTTTGCTTTCTTTCTGGGCTGCGGYGCTTCCCCTCTCTTCATCATCCCAGGCTCTCCGAGGCGGCCGGTTGTACCCTCGTGCGCAGGACGTGGAGCAGGGAGGGAAAGTGGGTGGCCGTGTCCCTTCTGGTTACTCGGCTCTTCGCTGGAGCAGGGCATGGGGGCAAGGCAGCGCCCTGCGGGCGAAGGGCGAGAGGGGGCTGCCGTGATTGCGGGGAGGTGCTTACGTGCGCAGAGGGAAGCTTAGGTGAGCAGCTGGCATCTTACGGGTCTTTACGTGGGCAGAACAGAGGAGCACTCTCTCAATAAACTCYCTGAAATATCATTTTGAGCCCCAATATTTTCCTTAAACCACACTTTCTTCTTTTTTTGGGGGAGGAGGGCGTTTTTTTTACTTTGCATTTGACATGCCATAACTTGTGCCGGGAAACCACACAGCTTAAATTGTGGAGACTTATTTAACTTAAAGTTGCTTTATTAAACTATTATTCATTCAGGGTTTTCTGACATTATGTTCCCTACCAGCCGTTAGAAGAAGATGTAATTATAGATGATTTTGAAGCAATGAGTAGTTGCTTTGTCAGGGGAAAAAAAATCTACTAGTACTTAAATTTTACTAGGTTTTAATAAAATTAAGCGTAGTTGGACCTGTTTTGGTAAATTACCTGCATATTAGCAACTTAGGACTCTATCTCAGAGCTAGAGTGATTAAAAAATACTGAAATTTATAATCAGCTGTTTTGCTTAAAGGGCATAAACAATTTAAAAGGAAGGAAATGTTTAAATGTCAGAGTAATTATCCCATTGTGGTCATGCTCACAGAGGAAGATGATTCTCTGCAATGTAAAAGACCAAACTTTAATTTTCATGTTAATATTTCATTCCATAAAACTTATCTTGAAATGAGCATTAAACTGTTGGAGGTAGCAGAAGGTATAATATTAGTATTTCAAATATACAGAGTTCTAAGCACACATTAGATTGTACTGACCTTGTTACTTCCTTCTCTTATTTTAGTTTTAAGCTTGTAAGTGTTCTTGGGTTTTTTAGTTTGGGGTTTTATTTAAGGTATGCCTTTGTAACCACCAGGGCATGGTGTGACAATTCATTTTAAAATAATTATTGTTTTAGGATGAAGTACAATGCATCTTCACCAGGTCTGTCTGTCTCTGCTAGGAACAAAATATTCTTTGTACTTCTCTTGCGAAGAAATAGCTGTGTCAAAAAAAGGAATAATTAATTAGTGGAAACTTTCTTAACTGGCATATATAAYAATGCTGGAGCACGGAGGATTGCTSGTTTATTTTATTTTTGAATATTGATTTTCTAGATCATAGCGTACACTGTGATTTTTATGCTATAGGAACAAGTATAAATACCATGATGCTAAGCTTACTTYCAAGGAAAGCAACTGGAAGTGGTTTCAGAAAAAGCAAATAACATTTTATCTTTTCTCTGRGAGGCTGATGATGTGGTTGAGAATAAGTTTCTCAAGCTGACAGAAGGAGATTCACAAAAAGCAAATTGTGAATATTGGTAAGCACTATTGGTAATAGTGCTTAGTGCTGGTCATATACCTTTCTTGGCTTTTTAAACCTTTTTCTTTTCTTTTCTTTTCTTTTCTTTTCTTTTCTTTTCTTTTCTTTTCTTTTCTTTTCTTTTCTTTTCTTTTCTTTTCTTTTCTTTTCTCTTCTCTTCTCTTCTCTTCTCTTCTCTTNCTTTTCTTTTCTTTTCTTTTCTTTTCTCTTCTCTTCTCTTCTCTTCTCTTCTCTTCTCTTCTCTTCTCTTTTCTTTTCTTTTCTTTTCTTTTTTTTTGGGGGGGGGCTCTGTCATTATCATCACCATTAAACATAACAAAATAGTGCCTTTGGGGGGGCTGGAGGGGAGTGTTTATTTTAAAGGTATTGCTAGAAGAAGAGATGACTGCATAGCAAACTAGGCTAGCTTCTTTACAAGGCAATAACATTATCAAAATGAATAGTAAAATCAAAATATAATGAGCTGTGCTCCTTGCTAAGGTACAAGTACATTCTTGAGTTGCTTGAGTAGGTTAGTTTTTGGAAGGATTCAGTAGCATGTTTAGCTCGGACATGCCCGAGTGTTCCCTTGGTTCCCACCCTGCAAGAGCACTGAGTAGTCTTYAGGAGCCGTATTGATCTTTAAAATAGGATGTTAAAGAAAAGTCTGTTCTCTCTCCTGAAGCCTGTTCRAATAAAAGTGAGAGATTCTGTGGCGATTTTTAAAGAAAATAATCTCCAAGGAAATCTTAAGAATAAAATTTGATTTCAGTGTCTGCATATCAGCATTTTTAGRTACTTAGTTCTCGGTACCCGTTCTGAGATAGACAGCAAGCTTCCACATTTGTCAAGAAAGAGATTTGTGCAGGAAGTGGAAACCTATGTACTGAAAAATGGTTTTAGATAAGCAATCCATTTTATATGGGAAATGAAAATGGATCAAATTCAGAAAAAATGTTTGCTCCTAGTAGCCTGGAATAGAAGAGACCCAGGGGCATGGGTCGCTGGACAGCTGCTTAGTACTTCTCCTGAACCACCATCTTATCTTGCATCCTTTCTTCTTACCAGATCTTTACTAAAAAAACTAATTCAAAGCAGAAGAACAGAACAAAAATGCAAATAACAAAGATCAGCAAAAGTAAAACAGATGGACTATGCAAAGCAAAAGCATTTCCAGAGCTGTGCAGTCCTACGCTTTGTCACCCGCTCACGCTGGTTATGGTGATTTATGACTGCCATTGCTCACTGCTTCATGGCATGCTTCATTTGGATGTCGTTTTGAAAGTTTGTCCTTAGCGTATCTTTACTCGYGCTGTCCATGCACTTAAGACTTGATTTATGAAAAGTTTTGTTCCCTGGTTACTGAAATAGCTTGTAGGTAAGAACGTAGTAAGATCAAGAATTTTGCATGAAGATTGTGTATGGYGGGGGGGAAGCACTTTTCAGGGAGGAGTCAGTGACCTGAGACTCTGAATTGCTGATGCTGCCTTGTCAATATGCTGATGGGAAGTAATTATTCCAGGGAATTGAAGCTGCAAGTCAACATGTATATTCATTAATTCAGAATAAGCTTTCCCATTGTGAATAGTGGTGGGGAGATCTATTTCCAGAAGGCAGCCCTAAAACCTTGCCATATTGCTTTGCCAAAATAACAGCAACGACAGTTTGGGATATTTTTTTTACAAGAATGAGCTTTATTTTCCTGATACTGACTTTAGGGCTCCCAGCTGAAGGCAGCTTTCTAACATGGTAACTTTTTTTTTAAAGCATTTTGGCATAGTGCCAATAACAATACTGACATTAAAGCATACTGAAAATAGATAGTTGCATTAAATTTATCTCTGTAAAAATGTCATATTGCACTCAATGCAATGGACAGTATTTACTCTTTTTATAAATTAATTTCACCTGTAATTCTTCACAAGAATTCTGCAAGTCATGAAATAAAATCTTTTTCKACATTGACATTTCTTTTACATTTATTCATGACGAGCTTTCATTCAGTTTCAGTGTCAATGAGATGTCCTTAAGGATACCCATAATTAAGGATAGTTCAGATGTAATTCACATGTGCCAGTGAGAAGCTGGAGCAAATGCATTTTCTCATTAGTATTAAGCCACTTATGTGAAAGATGTGCAGACTGAATTCTCATTTACATTTACTAATAAAATTGCATATTACCAAAAGCCTCATATTACCAGTAAAATTGCAAGTACTAATGTTCCCAAGAAGTTCAGAAGCTGAAATGTTAGTGTTCTCTGAAATTCAATGTCCACCTTGATAGTTGTTCTGCTGATCTTAAGTTTAGAAGTAGAGTTGGATATCATTACTGTAGATGAAGCTGAAGTTTGATGGCCAGGCTAGTTCTAAAACTTTTTTTTTTTTTATGTGTAATATTTTTATTTGCAAGATGGTGAACTTCTTCTGAACTCTAACTTTATTCCTTCTTGAGTCTAATATAGATTTTTTTTTTAATAATCTCCTGTCGGGATAAGTAGCAYCAGCTGGGGAGAATGTGGAAGAGCACCGGCTGGCAGCATTTCATATCGCCTCGGCAGCACCACGATTTCTCCTCTGATCCAAGCTGAGCTGCAGCTGTTTCCCCAGCTGGCGCCTCGGGCTGGCGCGGCCGAGCRGGGACCGCTGCAGAGGGCAGGGGCCGCAGCCGGCGCAACGGCCCCCGCGCCAGCCCGGGGCTTGTGCGTTCCTCGGCGCTTCGGCCCTGTGAGAAGAACGGGAAACTCCTTCCCGGTAAAAGCGTTCGGGATCCGGAGCGACAGGTTGCGTTGCGCAGCCAGTTAGCAGCCGAGCTGGCTGCTCGGTCCGTGGAGCGTCGTAGCCTCTGAGCACTGCCAGCGCGGCGCGAATCCCTGCGCTTCGAGCGCCCGCTCCCTCGAGTCGAGCGTCGGAAATGCATCTTCCGTCAAAGCAACAAAGTAGTTTAAAAAACTCTGCGAGTTTTCCCCGAAGGTTACGCCTTCTTTGCTAAAAAAGTAAAATTATATTCTATCTATCTGAATAACAAAAATGAGAAAACCTGTAGTAGATAATATTATTAATTTGTGACTTTTTAACCACATTTTTAACTGTTTTTATAGCTCAGCTTTTTTGTAAGGGGTAGAATTTTTTCATTCAGCGAAAAATAGGTTTTCATAAAGCATAGCCTCTTGTTTTAGTGAGATTTGCAAAGGAACCGTATATTAGACATCTTATCTGTAGTTTATCAGGCATTTATTAGGTAGAAGTCTGAAAATATTAAATATTTCACCATGAGTAAACCTGCTTCCTGTTCTACATATGTGGGTGAGAACGTTAGTAGTTTCAGCATAATTAAAAATATCAAACCACTTTGCTTTACTCACATTTTTACTAAAAATAAGAAGTAAGAGTCTCCTGGGCAGAAATTAGCAGCCATCCCTTCACCTAAAGATGCAAAATGAATACATTCTCCTTGCTGCTCTGAGGCAGAAAAATCTCCTTCAGTGATTTCTCAACCTGTAGATTTCTCAACCATTAGACATCACCGGGGGATCCACAAAGCTATGGGAAAGAAAGAAAAAAATTAATAATTTTGCTACTAAAATAAAAATGGAAATATTGCTTCTCCTGCAACCCAAGAAATCGTAACAATGATAAATGGTCAAGGATTAGCTTGATGCTTGAGTTAGATTTTTTTTCCAAGGGGTTGATGAAATTTTTGCTGCTATTAAATTTTAATGTTCAGGTGATCTTCTCCTTAGATGTGAGTAGGCTGAGAAACACTGCTCTGTATCATCATCTCACCAGCTGCATTTTGTTGCTGGCTCTTTGTAGATCGTTGTCCCTGAAGCTCCCATAGCTTTGAAGCATTGGCTGTAGGCTACATCTGCTTTGGTCAGCATGAGCTACTCTGGTCCTGAGAGCAAGGATGCTGCTGGGGAAGGCTTCTGCATCCTGGGCTTCCTGGGGCAGAGGGTTTCATGCATTTCAGGTATTTGGCAGCGTGCTKGGCTGAAAAGACAAATGATGGGGAGAGTATCCCGAACAGTATTTTCTGTGGATATAAATGCAAACACTGCTGCACCCTCTTCCCGTTTCTGTTGCCTTTCATATGGAAACTGAACGTCACAGGAAAACGCCTTTTAGAAAAGCATAGATTAGAAAATCTGGAGGTTACTATATTCAAGGGGCTGTAACTTTGTGAATCCTGATGTCCTCTCTGTCTCCTAGTGASTAGCTTTGGGAGAGCTGCCGTGGAGAGTGAGGTTGTCTGGTGCACGTTGAGGTAGACAGAGCGCTTCATGAGAAGCTTTCACTTCTTCACTGAAATAGTTCTCAGTGTTCAAGCCTGTACGTTAACCTACCTTACTGCAGCTGCTGTATCAGTACTGTGTATTTTCAGATAGCTCAGCTTTAAAAAGAACTATATGCAATAATACACTATGTAATTGATTTCCAGTGTGGATTCTCTCTTAAATATTCTCCAGTATAAAGTAGGAATGTGTTGGGATAACAGTAATGTTATAACTTCTGTCAYGCCACTTCTCTTGCGTAAGCACTGAGGTGAGGGCTTGCACAGARGAAAACTGTGAGCTGATTGCTGGGAAAAGTGGAATTTGAAATGTGGAAGGCAAGGTACAGACTACGTGTTAAACCGTGGAAAATATTAACAGAAGGATTTTCAGTTGGAGAAAATGGTATGAGTAATGTAAGTACCACCTGAAATTGCTTGCTATTTAAAACAGAAAAAAAATACAAATGTGGTTGGCAGACCCCTCTCTAGTAGCATTATTTCACTAAAAAGGACCAAATAGGCAGGTGGATAATGGTGTATATCTGCTACCAAATAGACCACCTGTTTTTGCTCTACACATCTGACTTTATAAATTTCAGAAAACCTTCAGAAAATCTTTTGAAAAGTAGTTCAGTAAGATTCAGCAGATGTGTCAGCATCCCGCTCCTAGATAGTTTGAGCATTATAAAGGGCTTAGCATGGGAGCTTAGGGAGAGCATGAAAACCCCTGAAAACCAAGCTGTGACAAACTTCACGTATGCCTTCAGCATACAGCATGCAGTTCTTTTGGTTCAAGCAAAATACTTTAACCAAAATTGTTAAGCTTATTAAGTTTCTTGAAATGGCCAATAATGACATAGTATGATTAATAACTTGAATTCCCATTTTTTGACTGATTGATTGAGGGACTAGTTTAAGTCTGTCTGGGTTAAAAATAGTCCATATTAAAAGATAGTTTCATTAACCTGAGAGGTTCAACTGTGTCTACAATTAAAAACTGTATCAACTTTACTATATAAAATATGTTTTAYGAGACAATAGCTTGAGCTGCCCTATGATTCTGTTGTGCTCAGGAGAGCTTGTACAATGCACAGCCAGTATTTTAATGTGTCTGTTTGCTATAGTTACACTTCTGAATTACAGCTGAATATTTAAAACCATTAGTATATACCACTAAACTGTTTTTAGCTATTGATACAGATAAAACAAACCCAAACTATACCCATACTGGAATAAGAATAACTGTTCACAAAAGTTCAACTTGTTTTCATAAACGTTGAAAGTACTCAGTTCTTCCTGCAAAGGCATAATCCAGGAAAATCTGTGGTTGCTCTCGGTGGCTTTCACAGTGCTTCTAGTGTGAAAAGATCTTTAGAATAAGAAGCCATACTGACAGCATGTGTGGTTATATTCTCTGTTCCTGAAAACATTCTCCCTCAAGACAAGCTGCTATTGCTAGCTACTCTGTTATGGAGGTACTCTTGGTGTTGAAGTTTGAAGGCTGCTTACTGCTCAGGATGGTATTTTATAGGTAGAATTAACAGGTTATTGAAAGTACAGATCTGCCTGCAAATGCTGGAACAGCTCAAAGCCGGAAGAGGTGCAGAGTCAACAGCAATTCATATTAGCATGCCCAGCAAAATGGAAATGCAAAAAAGCACCATGCCAGCTAATTAAAGCACTTTGAGCCTATTGTTGGCAAATTTTATCAGTTGAGAAATCGCAAGGCAGTCGCCCAGCAAGTGCCGAGGGAGCTGCACTTTTTCGTCCATCGTGCTGCAACACAGAGAGCAGCATTATCCCTGGGGTAGTAGCTGTCTGCCTACCTTGCATGTCACTGTGTAGAAGCTGCTGTGATCAGGCTGTGTAAAACTGTGGATTCTCAGATGATGCCATGCTGCAGTTCATGTGAGGAAAGGATTTCGTGTAGGCACATCCAGAAGGGGAMTAAGGGGAGTGTAACTGAGAGCCTTCAAGGACCCTCGGTTTCTGGGATGCCCAACTTGTGGTGCACAGAAGCTGAGAAGATCAGCTCTCAAGTACTCTCAACTCCTGTTGACTTAATGTGGCTGCAGTTAAACTGTTCTCACTCCAAACGCCATACCTGCAGTACCTGAAGCTAAAAAAGTTTTTGGTTTCAGTGTGATATGCCGTATATGAGAAAYTGAACTCTAAGTTATAAGGCAAGGGGATTTATTATGACTCAGAAATAAATCTAAAGGTGGTTTGTGAGATGGTTTATAGATATTATATATAGGAACATCTAAAGTATTTGCAATTTAAATTGATGCAAAATTCTATTTTAAAATGTGTTTCCAATCCCCATTATTGTAGTTACTGTTATTATCCTAGTTTAAGATCTGTTTTGAGCTTTTAGCCTAATAAACAGTATGTGCTATCAAAGTATCCATTTTTATGCTAAGTAGATAGTGCCGATAGCGAGGCAACACACCAGGCATGTTGTGATCTGCTGATAAATTACAAGGGGTAAAGAGCGGAGAGAAGCTTTTGGCCATCTGGGTCACAGTAATTTAAATTACCCTTTAGAATACTTTCCCTAGGAAAAAAAATGGTTTTCTTTATATGACTTCAAATATAAAAGTTATTTCTATGTAATACTGTAACATGGGGCTTAACATTTAATAAATGAGTCATTTTGTAGAATTATCTTAGTGAAGCATCATATTGACAGAAACTTGGAACATGTATTAAAAGCATTAGAACAGGAAAAATCTCTTATAAACAGCTAGAATCTTCTGTCGAAATATACTATGCCTCAAAATACGTCCTACTCACATTGTTTTATTCGCTTAGGCCACAGTAACAGAGAATTGTTTTCATGCRAGGACAGAAACGCTGCTGGCGTCCTCTTCCTCTTTTCCAGCACGTTTTGTCTGTTTGCAGTGTTCACCGGAAGAGAGCTCTTACTCCAGAAACCATTCTGGGCACTGGTTCATGGAGAGGAAGCAGAGGTAAACGCAGCAAATATGTTTGAAATGCACGTGAATCTGGTGATAAAACACTCCTGCAACTGCATTCRCAGCCGGGAATGGATACCGCTTTAAATTCAATCTTGTTTTTTAAATACCAAGAATGACTGGCAATTTTACCRGTAGTATTTTGAAAAGTTTATTAAAGACCCCTGAGATACAGCGATCTACAAACCCGAGCACCTTCAGAAGCACCGCCTGAGCAGACGTCTCTCACGCTTTGAGCTCCTGTCACAGGCACTCGGTGACAACCGCGAGCGCCGGAAAACGCTCGTCGTTTTTACGCTCGCCGCCAGCTGCAAAAATTCCTCGCCTCTTGCAGTGACTGATGTCTTGTCCTACGCTGCAGTTTTGGGTCGTCGCAATCCTCCTGCGCTCATTTGGTTCAGCTTGGCTCCGGCAGCCATCGCACGTTCATGCTTTGTTAAATACACGGGTCTAAGCAGCGGCCAAGTGACACTCACCAGGTGGTTTCAAGCAGGCCTTTTCTAGGGGCCAGAGGACTCTCTTCACTCCCATACCACTACCATAAAACAAACATGGTCCTACCCCCTGGAATTTTAACTCGGATTTATGGGAAAAGTTTTTGCACAAAAATAAAACATGAAATCAATTCAGTTGGTCTCTGTTTTTAGAGTGTTTTGCTTATGCCTAAGTGCAATTAATTTTTTTAGACCTGTCTGGTGCTCACATTTCCCACAGTCATTAAGGTGGGCCCTAAGCCAGGCTCTCAGACTAAACCACTTTTTTGCTTAAAGGTAAAAGCAAAGTTGTTACTTAAACTTATAAAAGCTCAAGATATTCTGGGGTTGCATACCTGTGGAGGGAGGAGGAGGTAGAAATGGTATGTGAGCTTCAGCTAAGCTTCAGTCCCTGTTAAATCACCAGGAGCGAGCAGTAGTGGAGAGCTGATTTTCCAAAGTTTTGTGACTCGCAAGTGGGGTACCCCAGAAAGTGTATAGCCTAAAAGCTCTCCATCCATTACATGTTCCTCGTTACTTTTCTGTGTGCTGATCCGTTCACGTATTTGCTTTATCTTTCCCTGTTTCTTCTCTGGTTACTGCTGTGATGTAGTAAATAGAGGTTCTCCTCCACAGTGCAGTGCTGCTCCACCACCCCTCTGATCCTGTCTACCCCAGCATCTTTCCCAAYGATGCAGGAATCAGTTCTGTTGGAAAATACAAGCAACAGTAGATGGTATTCTGTGAGTTTTAGTGAAGTTACAATAGCAAACTCCAGTTAATATTCTGGGAGCCCTCTAAAAATTCTTCTTCAATAAAATAAAAAAAAAGCATCAGCCTATAAATTTCACAGCAATATACATTTAATTATKCAAGGATATATATTTAATTACGATGTTGCCCATCAACTCCTGATTACTGACAGTTTTAACTATTCTGCTCTCTCCATTTGCAAAGAAGAAAAATGGAATATTCAACAAACCTCAGAAGTTAATAAAAGTTGGATTTCATGGACCAGGAAAAGGTAGATACCCTGGTCAGCAGAAGAATGTGATCTGAAGGCACCTTCCTGTGAAAGAGAGAGTATAGATGACAGGACATATTTTGCTGAAGGCAATTAATTTGTTGGTATTTTCTCTCTGCTGACAACCCAACATTTGCTCTGGGTGACAACCCAAGCTAAAATCAAGATGTGGATAGAGTGGGCAGTGCCTTGCAAGGTGACTTGCTCTGCCTGGGACTGAGGAGCCTGGYCCTACTCTACTCGGAAGGGTTTCCCTACTTTCAGCTGCTTCCATAGCGACTTCCAAGCTTTTAAAGTACATTTGCTCTGCTACCGCTGCCAAATTGTGTTTTCCTTCCACCCGAAGCAGCTTTGACCAAGCTGTGTTTTAGGGCACGCCATGGATCTCCTCTCGGCGGTTGGGCGAGTAATGGAAAAGTAGAAAAGGGAAAATGTGAGAAAGCAGGAGCTGAAGATAGGAAACGTAGCTGAACATTCATGTGGAAGTGAATAACACTATGAGCTAACAGTCTGTAAAATATTATCTTTTAAATATTGYCAGTGTTTTGTTTAAACATGTATATGCAATTTTAGACATGCACACATAGCCAAAAGCAATAACCTTCAAAACAATAAAGGAAAAAATAAATTATGTCTTCTTTCTCATAAGTTGAATTTCAGCCTTGAGAGAATTTTAGTATCCAAATTATAAATCACTGGTGCATTACTGTTATAAAATAAATGTGAGAGTTATAATTTGAAATGTAACTCCTGAAGGAATTGGATGATCCTGGATTATTAAAATATTTTTTATGTTCACAAATAGAACAAGCAGAACAATCCATCATGGTGCTGGCCAACTTATTTTTTAGGACTAATTTTTTTTCTGTTTGTATTAGCAGCATGCATGTGTGTGATGCACACAATTTTTCTGTTTCTTAAAGGGAATGTTGTTTGATGAATGTGTGTTACTCTTAGCTGGGTTTGAATATCTCTGTTTTCAGGAATAGATTTTTAAAACAATTGTTTTTATTAGAATATACCTTGACTGGCACAACTGTCTTTGTATAAAGTTTTAATTTGGATTCAAGATTTCTGTGCCTTCTTCCAAATGCAAAAAAATTCTAAATCTGCCATTTACCCTTAGGGGCTAAAATACAATCAGTGAGCATGTGCTGTAGCAAATTCAGTAATTAAAAAAATCCTTATATAACAGTATGCATAGACAAAGTTTTGGTGAGGGCAGTTAAAGCCTGTTGGTGCACTCAGGGCCCTATCAACTTTCCGGAACAAGTGCATAAGGTCTCMGCGTAAGCAGAGATCTAAGCCTGTAGCCTAATTTTTTTATTTGACCTGACACCTAGCAGTTGCCATTGAAGAGCTGCTGGCTGTTGGCTATGCCTGGAGGCCAGGCTCTCAATCTGAACAACCCAAGAGGATTTGCTAGTAGCTAAATTCTCTTTGAAGGAGATATTCGTGATAGTAAAACACTTAATCAACGTTTTGATGGATATAACTCCCAAAGAAATGATGGTGAGGCCCTGCGAATGCCTAGCATGCTGTTTCTCTCTGAAAACAGAAATGAGAAGGCTTGCAATGAGGTAGGAAGCCAGCCTGGAGCTGGCAGCGCCTTTCTGCAACGTCCCACTTGCATCCCTGCTCGGCTCGACCATTTGTCAGGGAGTATGGGATGCCCTGGGAAAGCTGCTCTGCAAATGAAAGGAAGTGATCAACAATTCGTGCACTGCCTAACTGGATTAGCCAATGTATCATTCAGAGAAGGTACATTTTCTTCATCTTTCAAGAATGGAATAGTCTGCCTGACAGTAAAGAATTGAGATTCTTTACTTGAGGCGTACTGGTTGCAGCCCTTACCCTCCACTCCTCGGTGTCAAATCCTCCACTCCTCGGCACAGTCACRAAGAAGCCAGCCCAAGGACAACTGGTAAAGTCATCTGATTGAAGGTAGTGTTTTGTGTTGTAATTAGGATTCAGATTAGCCTGAGGGACTTCAGTGGCACTAGGCAGATTGCAAAATTTGATACAAAGTACCATTAAATTCTGGTGTTCTCCCTAAGAGAGAGAGAGTAAGGATCTAAAATCAAGTGATTTCTTCACTTCTCCCGCAGAGTTGCTTTACAGAATCTTTTTTTTTTTCCTATAATGTTGAGGACCAGCATTTTCTCATCACTTGTACTGGGGACTGATACATGCCCAGAACTGTTGAAAATCAAGCCACTAAATCAAGCAGAAACCTAACTTCAAAGTTATTTTTTAAAGTGTGTCCCCAATTTTATTTTAAATCTTTTATTTTTTTTATATTTTTATACAAATAAAATATTTTACGAACATAAATTTATAAGCATACGTGTTTATTACAAATCTGAATTTATTTTCTTTTTTCATACTATGCATCAAGCACTCACTTTAATCCAGTGTAGGCTGTTACCTTATATGATTTTATACTATACACATAGGTTCTTATACAATATATGCATACTGCACAAAACTGCTTTAATACATTTTAATCTAAATTTAAAAACAGATTGCAGTAAACAAATCTTTGCGAGGCTAAACAGAAAGACAATATCTAATTATAAAAATATATTTTCTAGAGGATGAGCAAATTCACATCATATTAAAAAGAGCTTCTTTTTGCTACCAGGGGCAAATTCYATTTTCATTTAAGGTATTATATGCAAAAAGAAATGGCTAGGATATTCAGGCTCTTACCTTGTGTACTACTATGACTTACTTTATGAAGAATTTTGTAATACCTTGCCTTGATGTATCAATATATATTAAGTGTTATTCTGGAATACGTAAGCATATTTCAGGCGTCAGGACAAACTCTTTGTAGGTACTTTTTGGTTCTGCAGTACAGTTGTGGGTGTATACAGCTAATGCAGAACTGATGCAGGGATCTTTGGAAAGTAGGACACCTCCTGTCCTTACTGATTAATCTGTTTCAGTGAGGCTAGCAAGCGAGTGTGCTGATATAGGGGAGTTCGTAGACTATACTGATATACCAGAATATTCCTCTAAAGGGCAAMGCCCATGTATAATACATTGGCAATCTTGTGACAAAATTCAGCTAAGGGAGTGAAATATGAGGCTGTTTGCACAGAAACCTGACAACAAAAAAAAACCTTTGGCCAGTAGCTAGTCTTGTAGCTTTGTCTTCTTCCTATTCCTTCCCCTTGTTTTTTATATACAAAACTGATGTAATTGCTGGGCAGGAGAATCACACTGCAGTAATGGATCTTACCAGATTATTGTATCAAATACCAAAAACGGGGTGCTTACAAAAAAAAAAAAAATCCTTTAGTATTATCAGTATATGCTAACTGAAGTGTGCAAGTTAGCATGATGATAGGCTGTTTTTCTTGTGTAGTTGCAGGAGGATTTGGAACAGCAGCATCAGGTAACAGAGATGCAAATTCCTCTGGGCAGTAGCCGCCCATGGTGTTTGTAGGTTGCCCTTCGCTGTCTGATGAGGACAAGGGGGTAGCCTCTTTCCCCAGTCACCATTTAAAAGGTGAATGCTGAAGGATGTTGAAATAATTACTAAGGAAAGAATGCAAACTGTTTTCAGATAATAAACATTATTAATTAATTTTATTGCCACTTTTATGCACTTACAATTACTGAACTGTCAAAAATGCCTTTATGCACCTACTAAGCTTTATAGCAGGAGGAGATTGGTTGTCACTGGTGTTAGGAATTAGCTAAAGTTTTTACCTGTACTGTGCAGAAGGCTGTGAGTGTGCCTTCATCTGTGAGCTAACTTCCACAGTAGATCAGCAGTTTTAAAAGTCTGCTTAACCACTTTGTTCATATCTAGAAAAGATACAGGTCAYCTATCTATTAAATAAATAATAAATGTATGGATGAATGTGCAGGGGGATTATGAATCCCCAGTAGCAGTCTGTGCCTGATGCCAGTAGAGCTGCCCTGGAGGTTCTTCCTTTTCCAGAGAGACCTTTTCTTGCTGTGCTCCCCTCCAATGTCCTATCCACGGTGATTTTTTGAAACCTCTTCCTAGTTTTTTAATTTAATTCAGAAACAAGAACAGGGTTATTGCTTTGGTGGAAGGGACTTGAGGTAGGAAAGGCTCCAGGGTGGGAAGCACTTATGAAATGAGGACTTGGGAGTTGCAAAGAAATACCAGGGAGCTTTATGGCTGAAATTGGTGAGGATTTCTGCTGTAAGGTGAGGGGGCTGGGAAAGGCCTGGGGAGTTAGTATGGACAACTCTCCCTGKTTTGGAGGCAAAAATCAATACAGTCATCAATATGTCATGCTGGTACCTTTTTTAAAAAAACAAAATTGTAACAGAAATTTTGTAGCCTTACCTGACGTTGTCCTTATTCTGGCTCCATCAAATGATACAAGGTCATCACGTTTTTCCTGCTTTATGCACTAATCATGCTTTTGGAAGATTTTCTGCAATTTGGAGGTTGGAATGGAAGTGTCATTACCTCAGAAGAGGGAAGACACTGAGAGGACTGTGATAAAGCAGATTCTGGCGGGAATCTTGGGCTACCCTTTTCCCAGCTTGCAATGTGCTATGTTAAAATAGCACAACGTATAGTAACAAGAGGTGGTGCTAGTGTGGGATCTCAGTGTGAGGATAAAGTAAAACTTTCTGCTAAATGTTTTTCATTTTGCAAAGTGGTCTTTGTAGCAGCGTATGTGTGGGAGAGGAAGGCAGGTAATTTTGACTCCCTTGTTAATGCTTGTCAAAATCTATCCACAAAATCATTCCTTGCTTCAATTCTGTTTCCTTTTAGGCTCCTATTAAATCTTTGGTCTCTTCAGGTCCTCTAATGCTGTACAATGCTGAATAAATCATCTTCACAAAGATGAGTCTTCTTTTCCCTGCATGTTGCTCCATTCCTCTGTTACAAACTTCACTAATTGAAGGTTTGTTCTGTCTGTTACAAACTTCACTAATTGAAGGTTTTCACCCATGTAGTTGGCAAATTTGGCAACATAGGTCTTTCCATTTTGTCTTTATTATATTTATCAGTGTCATCTTTACTATGCTTTCCTTCATAGTGGGTGCATCTCCTCCTTTCCAAAGGTAAGCATCCTTTCTTTCTTCTTTTAAAGGTACAGTCAGTTCTTTGTTGCTTCATACTCCTACAGCCTTCACAGTTTCTTTCAACCTGAATTGTTGTCTTTTACTCAGTTACCAGTTTTTCCTTAACCACATAGCACTAGACAGTCTGTTTTTCTAATTTTCCCTCAAATTTAAATTCGTTCTGTAGCTACGCAAATTTTTATTATGTGTTTCACAATAGCTATTATAGAAGTAGTAAGCAACCAAATTTCTTGGCATAAAATGATAGAACTGAAACTTTTTCCATTTAAGTAATAACAGTCTTTGTTTTCCATTATACTTTACAATCTGCCAAAATATGAAGAGATATCTATTGGATGTAGCTGTATAGCATCTTTCTTCTCCCCACAGCAGAAGCGTAGAAGTGGTTTAACATGCCCCATGCTTGGTCACAGAGTCGTTTTAGCTCTGTTGCTGTTGGGATTCTAAATCTTTATCACTCTGAGCTGCTGCAATGTGGCCTTTTAAAACAACGATATCTACAAATGAARCCTTACAAGAAGAAAGTCCTACATTTTTAATTGATACTTGAAATAGATGTTCCAAGGATTCACTGTTGCTTTTCATCCTTCGTTAAATTGTCAAAATGGCAACGTACTCATTTTACAGTTCACAAAGCCGTATATCATGGATTCAAGATGTTGGTTTTCAAGAGGCAGAAAATAAAACCCCAAACTGTCATGAACTAAATAACTTGGATCACAACCATAGTGACAGCATGACTTCCCCACTGCTATACAAATGTAACTAACCATTTGTTTTTATACATTTAAAAACAGAAAGCAAAACTCCTTTTAGTATCTGAAGGCAACTGACTGAACCATGTCAGTCCTTGTAGGGTGCTGAGCTATGTAAATTCTCACGAATAAAGTGCAAAAATAGAAGAGAATATGAATGAATCCCAAATRTCCTTTTTAAATTACTCTGTTTATCAGGATACAGAAATAAAATTCATCTGACCCTAATACAATAAATAGGCTTCAAAAAAATCTATACTTACATTACTTAGGACATTGTTATTAGCTGTGTTGGATTAACACTTTAATTTTTTTCATGAAGCTAGATCCACTGGGGTAGCATAACTTTTATGTTACTTGGTGTACTTTATTTCATGCCTTGTTGTCTCAGTCTTGCTGTTATTTTCTACTACGGAATATTTATATGAGAAGTAATGTTGCTGGCCCTCCGAGCGTCTTTGATAAAACATTGCTGACTAGTAAGTGCCAATTCCAGCTATTGATTTTGTCTTGATTCAAGGCAGTATCATTTACTGTGTCATGACCACCTTCTGCAGTATCTGTTCATCTTTGAAGTGTTCCTGCAGTGATTATTAATTATATTAAAATAAATTAAAAAGGATTGATTTGGGTTTGAGTCTATCTRTTATGGATTTCCTCTAAAGTTGATAGCAGTTTTGACTACATGATCAATGAAGAGTGACTTTACTTGGTCTCTCTTTTTAAACKCATTTTTATATAAGCATAGTTCACATCTTTATTTAAAGCATAAAAACTAAATATAAACAGGAGGAGTCTTTTAAAGATAGGCAGTCTATACAGTATGCAAGACACTTTCCTTCAGGATGACAGATTGAGATAAAGAAGGCACACTTGAAACTAGATCATGAATTTGGTTCTAATAACCATCTAGTCCCAGGTCCTCACTTAATGTAAATCAACCTCTCTCCTAAAGTCTGAGACTATTCCAATTTTTTACTTCTGCATATTTGTCTCTGAAAATTTTAATCTGCTACATACATATTTACCTCTTTTGCTAAGAAATATGTAATATATTGCAAGGTTGCGACTGGCAGTTTAATAGAATAAAATTTGAGCATTTCTTCCCAATAATTATACTAGTTTTGAAACCCAAATTGAATTCATGAATAAAAATGTGTGAAGAAGAAACCATCTGTGTCTGTTAACTGCTGAATGCTTTGATTCACTTGGAGATTGATTGCTACCTCAGTAAAACAGGCACGTATTTTTTTCTCAAATTATAATATGACATGAGACAAAGTTTAGCAAATAACTTTCAGTCTGCATTTGCTCCCCCCCCTTCTTTTCTTACCATTTTGTACAAATAAAACCCACAGCAATGTAACTGTAGGTGCCTGCTGCAAGACGATGAGCTATTTTCTGCAGTGGTCTATTCTCCAATTATTGGTTCTCCAATGTATTCTCCAATTATTATTTGCCAAATAGCATGCAGCACTTTGGGGTTCCTACTTGTGCATGCTGTTATTTTTGCCTTTCTCTGTCCTGAGGTCCAAATCACTGAGCTCTGCCATACTCAGTTATGCATCCAGTTTCCAGTGTGTTTGTAAGACTATTACGGTTTAGTCATGTACAGTTTAGGTAGACATTTGCTAAGTAGTATAAAACCCCAGCTGTTTCACCCTGCCTGAGCACGTCTTTTGAAAACTTCTGGTTTATTTTTAAATCTTTCCATCTAGGAGACAAAGACTTAAGTCACTCCAGATGATGGAATATGTCTTAGATGGGTGAAGCTTTGATAATGTCAATGGATTCATGTGCTTGCTCTGTAATTGCTTTTTTCCTCTCCTTGTTTTTTTCTTTCTCACTTACTTGAAGTTTGATGCATCTTCTTTGGATTGCTGCCTATTTCCCAGCTATCTGGGTCTTGCTGACTGAACGGAGGGAAGGGTAGAAGAACAGTTTATATAGTTTATAATGTGTAGTGGTCCTCAAGGCAGCTTTATTTTGAACTAACACTAGTTTACCTGAAGGTTCAGACCATCCTCCAAAGTTGTGTTGTCCTGGGATAGGAAGGGAGCCCCTAGAGATCAAAAGGAAAACAGATCAGCTGCTTATGAAAGAAACTACTGAGCTCCATCACCAACTCAATCCTGTTCGGGTTGTAAAACCTTCAGCCAAAATAAACAAACAAGATGGGCTCCCATCCATTTCTTGCCTTCTTCTAATAGTGACTTTTCTCCATTAGTTAGAAGAAACTCTAAGAATGTTAATTTAATAGGAAATAAATAATGGGTTGTCACATTTATTTATTTATATGGGCTATTCAATCTAAATAATGAATAGATGCACCAGTTTGAAAAACTATAGTAAGTCTTCCATTAGTCTTAGGTAGAGGCTTTTAAACTCCTGCAGTTGTACCTTTTACTCAAGGATACTGTGAAAGTTTCTAAGGGACAGGATATTCTCTTATTTGCTATATTAACTATGGAATTAACTGTCCCTAGTGTTAACTGAAATCTGTTACGACTCCACTGCAAAATAAAAAAATAAACTTAAAAGAGAAAGCGAGTTCTAAACTGTAGTGGATTGGACAGGGAATGAATTGCAATGTTTTATTTTTTTTTAAGGCGACATAGAAAACATTTTCTCAAACAGACAGAWATCCATTTTACCTCCTGCATAAAGAACAGTCCTATGAAAGAACGTCTTTCCGGATTAGAAATTCTTAGTGTGAGTTGTTTCCAAGTAGCTTGCGTGGAACTGATAAATTCAAACTGTCCGTCAAAGCTTTTCCCTCCTAAAATMATTTTGTCTGGACTCTCCGAGGCTTTAATTCTGGGATTGAAATTCAGATATGTGAACAGATTTGCCATCCAAAATTTCCTTGCTCAGATAGTGCCTAAGTGCATGGTATATGCAGATGCATGCTGATTAACTGTCCTTGAAATTACRGGCATGAAAATGCACACGTAATTTTGCATTGAATCTTCAAGTTTTCTTTCTTTGTAAATCTTGACTATAAATACTTGCAGCGTATTATCACAGCTCTTTGAGATTTTACAGCACTTACTGATGAATATTAAGCAGTAGAGTGGCTTGTTAAGTTCATTTCAAGGTGTTCATTARGCAGCCACAGTTTACACCGTGGAAGTTGCAGGTGGGCGATGGGGCCTGGGTTCACAGGAGCAGAGCAGGATCCGGTGAGAACCTGGTCACTCTGTAAAGAAATTCAGCGYGCACGGAGAACAAAAACACAGCGAGCGGTATTTGAAATACCGCCAGCTTCAGAAAGAAAGAAAGAAATGGAACAAATAAGTCTACCGGTGCTTCTTCCTCTGTCGGTTTTCAACGTTGTGTTGTTTTACTGTTTATACTCATGAAATGAAAGTTTAGTCTGTAACACCTGCATTACGAGACTGTTTGACCGGGAACGGGCCTGTCTTAGTTTGCACGCGTGCATCTTTTCCCCGTGCATTTGCCTCCAGACGTGCTCACTCCTATCAGCTTTGCATCTCTTCAGATCTTAAAACAAAAAGTCTCCAGGTCAAAAATGAAATAAATGAAAATCCCAAACCTCATTTGTAACCTACAACCTAAGAATACCGTTTTGATTAAAGGCAGACGATCTGGTAGTCAGATTGTCAAAGATTTTACTGCTTTCTTTTTTTAATTTAAGTGACTAAGTAATTTCATGTTAGCAGCAGCACGTTCGTTTTGTGCTGGAGCTTTCTGAGGGTTTTGCCAGGGAAAAATCCGGTGCAAGACTGCTGCCCCGGTATACCYGTGCTGGGGCTGTTTGCCAAGCTTATAGAGTATCAAGAAAACAGAYGGTGCTACCACGAGGCCAGAAGGCAAGCGAGGGCATCTTGAGAGGCAGAAATATACTTTGATTATTTATTGTCTTAATTTCGCTGAACTTAACGGCCTCTTTTCGGAGGGGTATCAGGAAGCGATTGCAGTTCATAAGCGCTGGACGGTAGCTGCATTCTGCAGAGGTGAACGCTGGGGAGCGCAGAAGCCAGTGGCGCGTTTCGCCACGTGTGAACGATCCTGTCGGACCCCCGGGGTTTTCAGACAGCGCGCAGGACCCTTGCTAACGTTACACACGGCCCCTAACAGGCGGACCTGAGGAAATTGCTGTGGCCGGCCTCCGCGAGCCGGGGGCCTCCGCGTTGTCCGCTCCGCTCGGCTCCYGAGGAGCTGCCGGGCCTCCGCCTGCGCTGCTGCCTCTCTTCTGCCCAAGCCTCTGGACGTTACGTAGCGTCCTCTGGTTTTGCACGGCGGGACGTGTGTGTTCTTAGTCATCTTTCATTGAACCACACGTTTTCTGATATTTTAGATTGGAAGAGAGTAAATAAAACGTATGGCTTGGTCAAACATGAAGGTTTTATATATATATATATATATAAAGAGAAAATAAGTCTCTAAATAAGAGCAAGTTCCTCCCCCCCCCAGGCCGTTCTGCAAGGAGCTAGGATGAGGAACCTTCCTTAAAAATCCAAACGAATAGAAACCATCTCGAGTCATTTGCATTGCAGAAATCAATACTGTGAAGTTTAAGCGGGGGGAGGGAGGAGGGAGGGAGAATTATGTATAAGGGAAATGTTACAATTAGCTTTTCTGCAGGCTACCAAGTGATCAATGAAAAGATGTCATGAACTGGAAAATAACAAAGGCTTGGAGAGTCCCTTAAGAAGAAAATGATTAATGTGTTTGCGGAGGAAATACTCAGCCTTATATTGCTTCATTTTTTTTTTCCAGTGAATGACTATTTAAGCTATCATGCAAATGTACTAGTGACATTTGTGAGCATTTTGGGGGAGAAACTGAAATCTTTATCATACATTCACAGATTTTTAAAACACTCATGTATTCTGGTATGCTTTGTATGCTTTTCCTATTACAGTGAGAGTCTTTCTGAGCAGGTGAGTCACAGCATTTCATTAAATAGGAGTATAGAAGTTGCCATGCTGACTTAGTCACAACATCCAACTACTCCAGTTTCCTTTCTTCAGTAGAAGCCAATATCAAACACTGAACAGAGAAGTTTTAAGATCTCCACAGATCTACCCACGCATTAGCTCTTATCCTGATAGCTAATAACTAGATGGCTTTAAAGTTTAAAACCACCAATTTTTATATTCATTCCAACATTCTTGTTATCATTTTTAGTGAAATTTCTTTAATTATTTTCTCTGAAATATTAGGAAATTTTTCATATAATTTAATTCTTTCATTTCATTCAACCCGCTTACAGCAACCAGCATCCACAATACCACATGCTGTTTGGAAACAATATGTCTCACCTTTTATATTCACTTTATGTCCAATATCCGCTGGCTGTGATCAGAATACAAGAAAGGAAGAAATTAATTTTCCAACGTCTATTGTGCCATTACCTCACTCCTTTTTATCATGCCTTTACTGTGGACTTCTGTATTTGATTTGTCAATGCAYGACATTTTGCTTTAGGAACTAGAGCAACAGAAATCGCTGTGGTAAATGTTAAATAGATTAAATACTATCAAACCTGTGGATTTCAAAAAATAGRTGTGTTTGGAGAATCAAAGTGGATAAGGGAAGCTTCTGTTGAGGTTTTATGATCTACCAGTAAGTAGAGGTGTTCCCAGGCCGCTCAGTGGCTTTTCGTCATGCTTGGTATGTGGTGGGCTGCAGGAACAGGATGCCTTCCAGTAAAAGCCAAATACAGGGTCGTGCATCCACTAGCACAGACTGCAGGCTCTAAGTAGATGTTTACAGACTCTCTCAGGAAAGAAAGTTGACTTCAGTAAGCTTAGACTATGGTGGTAATGTGTAATTCTGTTGATTCCAGTTTTGATCCAAATACAGAATGTAATTTCACACATATTTGTAATTCTAGCAAGACATAAAGCATTTGATCTTTCTAAGTTTTGCCTTATCTCATAGTATGCCTTGGTAAAGAATAAAGGGGAACTGTTATATATATATATAATGTCTTTCTGTTTGTGCATTCTGGGTGTGAAATCCTGCATGGAGATGGTTAACTATGCCAAGTCACATACAGGTTAGCAGGTAGTTACATTTTAGGAGGTAGCCAGTTACTTTGGATTAAAGATCCCTTAGCATGTGGAATTAAAATTGCCCAATTAAAATGAATTGTGAAAATGTTATGGCTGGTTTTGCAATTGCATAGCACATGTCATCCTAAAAAATTACTGTGCATAATATGCACAAAGAAAATAGCCAAGCTATATTAAATATGCAGTGGGCATAGAGAGCAGATTATGKAATTTTTGGAGTGTAAAAATTGGGATCAGAATAAAATTTTCAAAAGGGTGTATGAATAGTTTTTAAAAGAGAATTTGATATATCTATCTTAGAAAATCTTCAAGAAGTAATTATTTAGCAGCTAGATTTTTAAAGATGCAAATAGCTACTTAATGCAGCTCTCAGAAGCTCTGAAAGGCACCTGACTTTCTCGGAAATCAGTAGGTTTATCTTTTCAGTACCTGCTGCCAGTATTTTCCGTCCTCGGAATTTTCAAGGCTAATTATTACAACAGCCTGTTTTTTCTTCCCATCTGTGTGTTTACCTCGGAGCCCCTGAAAAGATCAGGGCTGTGCAGGCACGCTYCTGAGCGGGTTATTTACCAAGCCCGTGTATCTGTGGCAGCTAGCGTATCCCATTACTGGGATAATTACAAGATGTTTAGGAGACACTTYGGAAATGTTGTAGCTGAGACTGCAAGGTCACTTGGCCGAAACCACCTGCAGAGAGGAGGCGCCGGTGCCAGTGGCCTCGGAGCTCAGAGGTGGACGTAATGGCCAGAGCCGTTTTCCCAGGGTTTTGCAGCAAGAGGCGTGCTCCAGGAAAGTGTTTTTCCTCTTGACCTTCTGTAAGAGCACATACACAGGAATGGAGATTTGAGGAGTATGAATAAACATGACATGAACCTGATCATTTTTAATCAAGACCTGAATTCAGAGGAGACAATAAAAAGCGTTCAGACAATCTCTTCCAAACACATTTTAATATAACCAGACTTTCCTGGATTTTTGTAAACTGTAGATCGTGATGGTAAAATTCCCARCCGTACAACACAGAGGCTGCACTAGGATCAGCTTTAAAATATGTTTCTTTGTTTCAGACCCTCTCTCAGCTTTATGAACTTCAGAATAAGTCTTACTATAAAAAGCCTGTTGTAAATATCTTTCCCTACTGCTTGATTTTCCACAGTGATTACATTAAGCCCTGTAAACAAGCAGATACAGGAGTGGTTGTTAAAACTACTACAGCATCATCACAACTAAATTTTTGAATGAATGAGTGGCTGATTTTTTTTTAATTAGGGCCTCTGTTTATGTTTAAATGTTAATGTTAAATGTTTAAAACAAACTGTTGCATCCAAAACCAGTGTTAAAACCAGATTTGCCTACCTACAGTCCGTATCCAACTCCTTTCCATGTTCCCAGTCTTTTTTGTCTGGCTACCTTAGCCCATGAATTAACCTAGAGGACTGAGCCAAAGCTAATTTAAAATCAATTGAAAGGCTGCCTTTGACTTCAGTAGGCTTTAGATCAGTCTTAGATATACTGTCTTACAAACCTGCTGCTCAGAGACCCACTGGGCTAATTTGGCAAAAGTTTTATAGCTGGAGAGTGGCAGTACACGAGCCAAACATATTTTCCCCTGGCTTTTCCTGCTAGCTGCGGGGCTGCCCCAGCAGGTCGCAAAGAGTTGATCCATAAAGCAAATATCCCTGTCRTATACTGGATATCTTTGTCATATACTAGAGAGATTGCTGGATTTAYGTGGTTCAAACAGCTGGCAAAGGCCTGATGAGCTTTTCTTGTTACTTTCTGAATGCATTTGGGTGTATATTTGTATGAATATGTGTATATGTATACATGAATGAGTCTGGGTTTGCATATTATAGTACTTGATAATTGCAACCCTCATTTACAATAGTGTAGAAAGTGAGTCTATGGAGTACAGCATATTTCCCCCCCTTAACACATACAGCAGAGACTAATAAACTCATTTAGTATGCTGTTGGGTTTGTGTAACTAGAAATGTTATGTGCACAAAGTGTTCTGGACACTTAGCTTTATTACTCTGGCAGTCACAGTTTGTTTGATGATGTTTCAGAGAATATGTAAAATAAATGAGAACTCTTCCAGTTATGTTGGTTTTCTTATTGATGAGCATGACTCATTAGAAAATAATTTTGGGTGCCAGCTGTGAAATTTAATGTCATCTGCAAATGGGAGAGAACTTGACTATATTTTATATAGGAAATTTTGATTATTTTTTATTTACTGCTTTTCTAATTTTGAATTGTATGCACTTTTCATAATAATGCAGGCTCCTATTAATAGATGAAGCATATTATTTAATTTAAACTTATATCAATACATGAGGGGAAAGCTTTGTAATTTAAAGAGATCTAGTTAATTGAAGTTTGTTTTATATCAAACAAAAAATTGCTATGTAGCTCATTGTATGCATTTACTCATATATAGTAGGCACACTTCGAAATGGATTCTAGACAGCCACTATTGTCTCATCATTAACTTTCAGTTGTTCTTAATGTAATTTTTTTCTCTTGTTTTTCTATTAATTTCCCCTGAGTTGTACCAGATAAAAGTACAATTGCTATTTTATATGTATTCCTTATTGATTTGTGTTTCTGTTGTGGGTGAAGCTGATTCTAGGTGAAGGTAAAATTCTGGAGAGCAAAATGCCTGTTCACCCATTTGGCTTTCCAAGCAGCTGTTGCCACCAAGAGTTGGTGGTACTTTCTGCTGCAGCCCTGCTCTGTTCCTCTGCCTCTCTCCCTCCTGTTTGCCTAGCGGAGAGCCACAGGGGTTGCCCTCCTCTGGTGGGTGTTCTACTGAAGWAGATGAGAAGTGGAGTGGTTTCCACAAGTATTTGCTGAAACTGCGATAGGATTCTTGGGTCCCATCATCATGTTCTTGCAATTGAGTAGRTTTATGTTCCTCAGCTTATTCCCCTTCCTCCTCCTTTGCCAGATTGACCATTTCAGCATTCTCTGATCTGCCCTTTTTTTTAGCTGAGACATTGTTGCAGTCYCAGTCTGTTTTCATTCCCAAACCCAGTCTCCATTTCTGACGCTTTTCATCTCAGTCYCAGTCTCGGTCAGCCCTGTCGGGTCTCAGTGTCTGGGTCTACACTGACCTTCACAAACAGTACCCGTTCTCTTCTTCCTGTTCTCCTTCAGTTTTCCTTGCACAAAAATCCTGTGTGCTGTCTTTCTGCCTTCCTTTCCCACTGGCTCTCAGTCACAGTCTTCTCTCAAAATTTCCAGACAGGCACATTCTCCTCCACTTTCCTGATTTTTTGGAGTCTTTGCCCTGTCAGTCCTAGCTGCTCCCTCTATACTCCAGCTGCACATTGGACCTGGATCCACCTTCACATGTACCCATGATTGGTGTTCCTACCCTTTGCTTTTATTGTAAGCATTTGTCACAAATCCAGGCAGGTGCAACTAGCATAAGGAGGGTCTGGTTTCGTCTATATAGCTCAGGGTATAGTTATGTGCATGTATTYGCTGGGGAGGTAGTAGTGATGTGGCTGTCAGTCCTAGGAACCACAAGTGGTTCAAGGAGATGCAGGTTGCAACTCCCAGTAGCCTTATTCCAACCTAGCTGTGGGCTTCTGCCAAAAGCYGTAGCCTGTCTCCTCAGCCCCAATCTCCTGTCCTGACTTCCCAGACATCTGTGGTAGTAATTTGGCAACCACAGAGTGAGCGGGATCAGCTCTGTCATTTGCTGACACAAAATGAACCTATGAAAAGTACAGTTTTCTCTTAACTCATTGGGCTGATCGAGCTCACTGCACACAYTCATATGATCAATTAAATCTTATGCAAGGCAGTGGCCAAGCTGGGACTGGAAAGGAAAGAAGCACAAGACTTCCCTTCTCAGCAGCAGCCTGCCAGCAGCCTGATCCGCAAGTGTTTGAAATGACTGTTTCCATATGCAAACTGTGTTTTTCTTCCGAAAACCAAAACGTTTCCAGCACKTTCCTGGATGTGCCTTTAGGATCACCCAAGAGCCTTTCTTCTCAAGTTACTATTTGTTTACTTTTCCCCTTTCCAGTGCTTTTGGAAAAACATTTGGTTTCTTCTAGTTACAACCTCCTGCAAGTGAGCAACATTTCTCTCCCTCTTTCCTATCCTCTAAGAACCGAGCTACTTTGTCCAAGGCTTCTCACAGAACATGCTTAACTCTTTCTGTCTCTTCTGCAGTTCCCCAATTTTGTCTTTTTTCTTCATAATCAAGTAAGTCAGCGACAGAGGTTCTTGCAATTTTTTATTTTTATGAACTTCTGACCTCATTTATTACATTGGACATGGAGATTGCACTCAAAAGAAAACAAATGATCTCTTCCATAATTGCTTTGCACACACACACAAAAAAGCTAAAGTATCTTAAAGCAAAGGATTTTTATCTAGGTAATCATAACCTGAAATTGAAGCCATGACACGGAAAAAAAGATAAGTAGGAATGAAATTAATACTTATTCATGGTAGCTCATCCTTATCATCAGTCTGCACACTTCATTATGAACTATAGATCTAAAAAATGTTTTTCAAACTACAATTTCTAATGTTCTAAAGTAGGCTTTAGCATCAGTTCCTCTTCCGACTTGTGTACAAGGATAAATGAAACAAGTAGTTCTTTTTCCCACAGAAATGAATGAAATTATAACCTCCAGAATCCAGACTCGTTGGCAGGTTCTGCAGAAGAGGCTCAGCTCTCCAGTTTTCCAGCTATGTAGCGGGTAACGCTCGGCATCAGAAGMAGCTACTTCCTTCAGCAGGCACGCAAGGCTGAGGGAAGGAACGAGTCTGGCTGCTGGAAGAATTTCTACTAGTAATGCATGTGAGGCAGGCACGGACTGAGGCGTAAGCCAAGGGAGTGGCAAAGTGTCTCTAACATTGACACTGATGTGAATTTGGAGACGTGCTAGGGTGGCCCGCAGTGCTGGGTTGGCCATGCTCAGATGACTGTTGGGTGCTCTCCTCCCGTTCCCACGTGTCTCTGCAGTGGTGGCAGCTGGACAAGGGGCGGTGTGGCAGCCTGCAGCCCCTTCGGCTTTGCTTAAGAGCTCCTCCTTCATCTTGCTGTTGTTGCTCTTCATGATGAAAACAGATTTTCAGTTGTGTTGCTTCTGATAGGGAAACATGAGGTGAATGAGTTAAGTTCCAGTCCTGTCTGCATGTTGCGTTAAGCCCTTTGCCTTATACTCAGCAAACATGTTTTCAAACTAGAATGCAACTAGCACCCATTTCATATTTGCTTTGCAGCTTTCTTTAAAATTATTGTTTCAATTCAGTTCATTCATTTCAGKTAAAATCCTTTGGATCAGGAACGCTATGTATGTGCGATTCGTTAATAGTCATTTCTCAGTGGGGTGCGTGGATTGACCTGTCAGTCATTATAATCTAGCAGGGTGAGAGCCATCACACCTGACTTTACATGTCTGCATCAGAGCAGAGGCTTCATTTGCAGTCGGTGAAAAGAAATAGGTGGTTTTGGAGCAGGATTAGTATATATTTTAGCTATTTCCTTTTAAAATAACTATTAAAATACTTCTARTGTTTTAACTATTCAAGGTGATAAATATATTAAGATGAGATGAATCACAACCAGAAAGAGCCTTTTTCCCTCCATGCCTAGACAAGGGGCTAAACTGGTTTAAGTCAGACAAAAATACAGCACAGACATTTGCTTTTGTTCAAGTGAATGCTACCTGTAGCATCCACCATTTCCTACAAACTTCTACTTTGTATTTTTGAGGTGSTGGCAAGAAAAATAGATGCATCTTGAGATAGTTGTTCAGTTCTAGCTTTACTTTACAAGTACCTCAATGTCTTGAAAAGTCAACATTTCCTGACGGAAGTACAATATCTAGTTTTATATCAACTATAAAAAAAATCAAGTTGAAACATCTGCTAAACATCAGAAGCTCATAAAAGCAATAAGCAAAAGGCTAGCAGGGAACAACTAGAAAGCTGTCAAAGATAATATCTACTGTATATATTTTCCTAAGACAGGGACATGAATATGGTGAAAGCTTTTATTACTTGTGAGGCTGATGCTGATGCATAACTCTTTATTAAAAGTGATGATCTTATGAAAAGGTACCGTTGTGTTGGTCTGAATAGGAGAGACATCGTGCGTACAATCTCTACTGCTTTTCCTGGAGTTTGGCTGTRGCTGTTAGTAGAACACTACCAATGACACRRCRTAAAAGCCTGGGTTTCTCTGTTCAGTGTTGCTGTCTGGCTTTTTCCGTAGAGGCTCTTTCCTTGCAGTTTGGTGAAGTTAATAAGCGGTGCTGCCCACTGTCTGCAGTTACCAGCGTTCTCTTCTCAGAGGCTTGGGACACAATTCAGAGAGAAGCCAACGAAGGCTTCTGCTAGCAAATGTCTATTAAAATTAGCCTCTYTACTGACAGACAAAAATGTGCTTTTTCTAGTAGCGTCAAGGTGCCCTATTGCTAAATGATTCCTCCTCCTCGGTTTCATAGCCTACCTTCACGTGTCACCGGTTAACAAGGTCTGAGATGAGCTAGTCTGCATTTTGACAGTATGAAGATGACACAAGTGAAAAACACACTATGTACACCAGAACAGGCTGGAGAGGGACGTGATTTTAGATGCACTGAAGCCATCAAGCCAGTTTGTACAATACATTGCTGCTGTTGGAATCTGCTTTGCAGATTCCAAATGGAAATAGTTCTTCTTACGAAGCAGCAAAACTTGACTTTTCATGTGAGCTAGAACTTACATATATTAGTTGCTGAAACGATATGTATAGAGAGAAAACAAAAGTAATAGCTGTCTATACAGAAGAAATARTATTTGAAATGTTGAATCYGGCTTGGAAAGATGCTTGTTTGAATTTTGAAATCCTTTCAGATTTAAACTGGAAGAAAAAGTGTGCTGTTGCATGCRTATCTGATAGGTCCTGCTTGCCACTAAGGCTCTAGGAACAGAAATCATTGTGATATGGTCTGGTAAATGATTTCATGATTCATCAAATTGTTAGTCTCCTTAAAAAAAAGCTAAAAATCATTGTGCTCTGGGCCTCAATTGTATCTTGAGGCATGGGGGTGTCATGTATCACTGATACTCAAAGTATCTCTTAACTTTCCCATTTCYTGTGTTGTTTGGCTAGTTTAGCCTCAGATTTAAATACATTTATTCTCTTAAGAAGGCTTGGATTTCCATTTTTTGTCACTTTCTTTGCTTTTCTGATTCTTTCATATGGACTAAGGTAATTGATGCTGTGGGAAAACACGAAAAATGCTCAACTTCAAAAAACTTGACAACCAAAAAACCAAAACATTCTGTGAACATTGGAAGGAAGTGGATGCATTTATGCATTTTCAGTTTGACATAAATCTTATCATATGATTGAAACAGCTACTCCAGATTGGCAGGTAATGCTTCTTACTTCTCCCCAAATAAAAGAAAACAAAGCTAAAAAAATCTCAGTACATATAAARATCATAGGACATTGCATGGTTTGCTCTGAGGTTATTTCGTGTTAGATGTCYGGTCTTTGGTGATCCTCACAGTTGTCTCCTGATAGGACTTCTGTATTCCAGCTTTGGCCGGGCCAGCACTCCAGCCAGGCCTTGCTCCCTTGCTCATCTAGAACAGAACATAAGCACTCGTGGATGTCTTCAGGTATCAAGTGTCAAGCCTACATTCAATTTAGTAAAAATTCTTCTCCGTTTCTTTGAGAAAAAAAATAAAAAAGAATAAAACCCAAGTATAACGGAAGAATTGGTATATTAGTTTGTTCTTTTCCTCAGTAAGTTCCATCTTTGCTAAGGAATTTGGATGGCGCTTTTTGCTTTGGTTTTGAGGGTGGGATTTTTTTGAAGTCTTTTATTTGTGTGCTGACTTCCTAATTCTGTGATAATCTTTATAAAAAAGTCTGGGCTGGGGAGGTATTTTGAGTGGAGGAGGAGATTTTCGGGGGTAGAAGTTGCTACCTTTTCTCTTCCAAGGAAGGTACTGCTAACTAGTTTTTCAGTTATATTTGCTTCTTAAAGCAGTCTTAGGACTACATGGAGAATACTTTCTCTTCTGTGCTCTAGAGCTAATTGCTCCAATAAGAAGCAATTTAAGATAGTTTTTAATGGCATATTTCACAAGTGTAACATGATATTTAACAAGTTTATATATACCTAAAAGTAATCTCATTTTCTCTTTTTTTTTTTCTGGTAGTACTTTTTTTTCTTTGTCCCCTGTCTGCACAATATTGATTAACGTCTTCAAACTTACGCTTGGGATTTGATATGACAACTCTTACTAATTGTGAAGGAAACTATGTTATTTCTTGGTAAGGAAAACGAGCCCACATATTATGCATRTCTGCTTTTAGTACCCAGGGTGACCTACTAAAAGGCTACCTCCGCTTTTCTCTGCGGCACTGCAGCTTGCAGTATCCGTAAGATCTTTACTTTGGTTTGAAACTGTCTGCTGCTGTGTTTGTATCCTAGTGACTTGGTCTTGTTTCTGCTGCGATTCTGCCCTGTCCTTACCACTGAGACATTCCAGTTAATTTGGTTCTGTTAAATATATRCATAATACTCATTTGCTTCTACAATCTGCCAGTGGTTCATAACAGTATAAAATTTGTTATTTCATTGTTTTTTGAAAGATTGCCTCAGTCTTCAGTGTGCATGAGGTATTTCATCCACTCCGCACAAATTGTTTTTTAGAGAATCAGATTGATCAGGTTTCTGCTGTGAGATCCTAACAAAATTAAAACTAGGAGGGGAGAAGAATGCCCGTCTTTCACTTTTGTACTTTTATCAGTTTTAATGCATTGTGCTGGACATGAGTCAGTGCTATTTCTCACTGGGATTAATACAGTAAAGGAACTGTTCCCTCAGCAATAARTATTTGTAACTCCATTTAATACTGGTGGGAACTATGTGCATGTACTGTTAGACTAGAACTATAAGATAGGTGTGAGAAGATGCCGTGACTTGAAGCCATGCAGAGGAAATGAAAAATCCTATCAACTGCATTGATCCTAGGGCAAAATTTCTCTTATATTTGTAATTTTAGGAATGTTTGTTAAGCATCAGAAAGTGGTAGCAAAAGTACTGAAAATGTTTCGTATCTACAGATGTGCTGGAGATAGCAATGATTGTGGTTTGTTTCTACCCTGCCAGTCATTCTAAGTCTCTTGTGGAAAGGAAATTCCTTCTAGTCAGRTGTAATTCTCATATAATTTTGGCTTTCAGGAGTAGTACTGTATTTGGCAAAGATGTATTCTCAAGAAATAGGGGAGAGGATTTTTGGAGGATCTGGGATGAGGTCAGGAGCATGTCTTTGTATATAAGAATTTTTCAAACATGAACTAGTGAAAGAAATCTGAAAATGAAAAACTGGATTCTTTCTTCAGAATAATTCCACATTTCTGCTGAGTGTTTCCAGTTGTTATCAGCAGAGAAGAACATAACACTTAATCGTGCCACTTTCAAAATTCAGTCGTAAGCTTAGTATCATTTACAGAAAGCTGAAYGTGAACTAGAAAGTATGCTGTGGTGGTAGGTATACACTACAGAGAAAGTGGTCAAGATGACCCAGATTTGATATTTTCCCCTCAGTCTCTTGACTCAAACTTGTAGGGTTTAGCAAACTATGAATATGGCTTTTTTCTTACTTTCCTTTGAAATCCTTAAATAAATTAGTATTGTAGGAAACAGATGACCATATTTATTTTCTAAGCTCTTACCTAATGTGAAAATACTGAAACATCAAAGTTAAATAATACTTGCTATAATAATAAATCTGTGCTGGAATAAAAAAAACACTTCTGGATTATCTAAAAAGGTACCTGCTGCCACTTTGGAGGCCATGAGCACCTAATTTCYTGGACAAAATCTAGCCCTTAAGTTATCACGTTACTATTTTGACAACCCCATGCAGTAATATAGGTTAATAAGCTAGGGAGCGACTTTCAGGTGCATAAAAACTCAATTTCCCAAGATCAAAGGATCTTCTTTCCCCCCCTTGGGATAGGAAAGCATAAAGCCTTTTCCTCTATTATTAACATTTTGCCTCAGGGCAAGTGGCAACGTAATCTCTATCATTTTTACCTCCTGCTGCTGCACTGGGAAAACACAATCCAATCGCATGTGTTTGTGGCTCTTCCTTTCATTTGTGTTTCCTGCTGTGCCTGCTCTATAACAGGGCAGCGGCAGGTGGCATAAATAACGGAGAAACCTTGCAGAAAACTATAGGCAACTTCTGAGCCCAGGTAAACTCYGCACCCTTTAGCAAGCAGCAAAGATAAAAGCAGTGTTTTCACCACTTCTGGGTTCCTGAAAAGTGGTAAAACACACTTAGTTTCAAAATTAAAAGTTAAATGATGTTTTGGGTTGTGTTTTCCACTGGTTTGGGGCACTGGAATTGACTTAGAGGGAAATCCTAACTCACTGTGGGTGAATGGAAAAGGAAGGACTTCTCTGTTGCCTCTGTGTGTGAAATACTGTTCTTCTGCTTGTTACCAGTGGGAAGGCCATAGTGCTTCCTGAAAAAAATAAAATAAAAAATAAATAAAAAAAAGTAGATCTTAGCTTCAGGCTTTTTGGTAGTTGAAAGGGATATTTCACTTTTTTTTTTTTCCAAAGCAAAATAACTCAGGCTCTCTCTTTTGCCAAGACCCCTTCAGCAACTTAGTAATTTTGGAAATATATGGAACCAAAAGAGAGGTTCTGCCCTGATCAGAATAACAACAGTTTTCTTGCATTCCAGGTTCTTGGTGTAAACTTTCTCTTATCATCAGACCAGAGACTTGAGGATGCACGAAACCTAAGAAAATGTAGAATTTCACTTTCAGTGACTAGATTGGCATTGCTTTTCATTTGGAATCAGAACAAAAGCAACTGTTACCCAACTATCCCATGGCATAACATTCTTCTGTAAGACATTAATTTAAAAGAAAAATAAAAATATGACATTTTTGCATTTACTTTATGGATATATGTTAATTCTATGAAATATCCTAACAGGACATTAATAGAAGAGATCATGTATTATCATGCCAAATGATGTCATTTTATGAAGTACTATAAATAATGTTAAGTTAGTATATTTTACTTAACCTTATTTCATACTTGTCCTTTTGTGTTTACTTGATTTCCTAGATCAAATACTTTCCAACATGTTGTAAAATGCAAGYTGAGACTTTGGTACTTGTTAGGTGTGTCTTCTCACATATCATGATACAGCATAAAACAAACACAGAAATAAAATACTTCAATGTATACATGAACGTTCTATTTAGAAGCAAAATTTCATTTTGTTGCCAAAAGTTTGGGTGAAAATATTTTACTTCAAGAAAATACATTTTTCTAGAGTTTTCACTGCAATCAGCATTATTTCACAAGTTCCTTTTTTAACAAGTAACTGTAAAAGATTCTGATATTCAGAGAGATACTTAAAATTAGTTTACTTTGCAGTATAGATAAGAGTAGGTAGGATATATTCATACTGAATCAACATTTAATCTGTAAACATTTTTCTGATAGAATGCTGAACGTGACAGTGAATCTGTCTTTGGATGGCAATTAGTTGCCTATGCTTTACCAGTAGTAGTGATTTGACTAGAAAAGAATAGGAGTAAGTGCCAGATTTACCAGGAAAAGCAAAGTAATTTGAAGTAACTGCAATTAAATCTAAATGTATAATACAAAAAAAAGTGCTGAAAGCACAAATACTCCTGTGGTGTTCCTCAGCTGCTGATACTGGGACTGAAACCATTTAACATTTGCTTTAACAACCTGGGCAATGGGATGAGGTGTGCATTCAGCAGTTTTATGATCACCACTGAATTTGAAAGAGTACTGGAGAGCAGGGCTACCAGTCAGAGGGACCTCAACAGGCTGGGAAAATGGGCTGACAGAAACCTCCTGAAGATCAGCACAGGCAAGTGCAAAATCCTGTGTCTGGCCTAGAATAACTTATGCACTGGTATGGCCTGGGGGCCCACCTGCTGAGAAAGCAGCTTTGCAAGGGTTARGACCGGTGGGTGGTAAGCTGAAGGCAAGGCAGCAGTGTGCCCTTGTGGCAAAGAAGGCCAACCACATCCTGGACTATGTTAGCAAGGGTGCAGCCAGCCTGTCAAGGGAAATGAACCTTCTCCTCAGTCTGGCACTGGTGGGACAGCTCCCAGAGCACTGTGTCCAGGTTGGGGCTCCCCAATCCAAGAGCCACTGACGTGCTGGAGAGAGCTCGGCAGGGACCACCAAGCTGGTCAGGGACTGGAGCACAGGGCGTATGAGGAGAAGCAGTGAAAGCTGGGCTCCTTCAGCCAGGACGAAGGAAAGTTATGGGATATCCAATCCACCAATTAATGGATGGGTGTAGAGAAGACAGAGCCAGACTCTTTAGAGTGCACAGTGAAAAGAAAAGAGGCATCGAGCACAAGTTGCAGCATAGGAAATTTGATCAGCAATAAGAAAAATTATTTCTCTGTGAGGGTGGTCACACACCGGATCAGGTGCCTAAAGAGGCTGAAGAATCTGCATYCTTGGAGATATTTAAAACTTGGCTGGAGGAATCCTTGAGAGCTGGTTTACCTGGGACCTGCATTGAAACAGGGATGGACCAACCAAAATTATTCTGTGATTCTACAAATTAAGGATATTTTTAATAGATTTTTTCTGTTATTGCCAAATARTACTGACTTAAGCCATCTTCTCAAAAAAATACATCTATGATTCAAGCTCAGTATACTTATACTCTGCGTGAAAATGCAAAAGGACGGAAAGGAAGAGATGCTCTTATGCTGCCTCTAACTCTGGCCAACTATCAAATGTTATTTCAGATAATGAGTTTCTGGAGAACATAGAACTAATGAAGTTTTAACAGTATTCAACCCCAGGGTGGTGGTATGTTTTCCTAAGTTCTTCTTCTCTCCTGTCCATCATCTTTGAGAGCTGCAGCATATATGCTCCCTTTCAAAGAACAGCATAGTAGCCACTCTTTCCTCTGGCCTGATGCTCAAACTTTTATTACAGTCGATGTTTATATTGGAAAACTATAACCTCCAGCAGTTGAATGTGAAAAACAAGGTGGATATAATGAACCGCACTGCTTCCCTCTATTCAGAAACAGAATTAGGAATGATCAGTATTTTGGTTTCTGGCATGTAATAAAAAGTCATATTGACTTAGTATTGGAGYTTTTTTATTCTCATTAGGAAGTTTGCAATATGTGGTGAAAAAAGATAGACTTTGCAGACCTTTCTCAACACTGAATACAGACATTATATTTTATTGTAGGAAGCACTGTCTATTTCAGATTTGTTATTAAGAATAATTATGATAATTGTGTATGCAGAATATTTAAAAACAGATGTGAATAGAATATTTAAAACAGAATGATAATTATATCAGTGTTCCTTCAAGATCTGATTCTCTAACAGCATCTGAACCTGTCAAGTGCTAATGGTGTGAGGTAGTTGCGAATATAGTGTCTAGTGCAGCCTTAAATGTCCTAGTGTGTTGTGTCTGGTCTCCAGCTGCTTCTCCAAGAGGGCATAAGTATTGCAGAGTCCTGGGTTGCATTTAGCAGCCCTGTGCCCATCCCAGGGGAGGTAGGTGCTCTGAAATGGCACTAGAAGTTCCATCTAAGCACCACAGTTCTGCTCTAATTACAGTGAAAGTTTTTATTGAATATTTTAATTTAGAGAAATGGTTAGAATTTTCCCGAGTGGATGGTTTGGTTAGGCTGATTAGGTGCTGTAATTTTCACATCTCCTACATATTGCCAAGTACTATATTCTAGCTTTTAAGCAGAGATGAAAAGCAAAATATTTACTACATCTGAATCTTGAGTTAAGTTTCGCTTGTCTTTTGACTTAAGCTGAATTCGTTTTTGCATATAATTTGTGCTGACTACCCCTGAGGCTTTTGCACAGTTTGCACATCAGAAAAACCTGTGCAAATGGTCTGTTTTTTCACTGCTTCCTTTGAATATGTACAATAAAAATATGAACAGACATTGAACTGAATGAAATCCGAACATGAAAGTGATGAGTAGTATGTTATGAACCTCTTGTTTTTTTGGTGCTTTTGTTTAGAGTGGGGCCTGACTCTGTAGCATGTGACTTAAGCTTGTCCATCTCTCTCTGCTGAGTATATGGGGAGCCAACAGCATCTAACTTGGAAGCCTAATATTAGATACCTCCCAAGTGCTTAGAACTGAGGTCAGAAGAACCTGGACACTGTCTTTTTTTCTTCCCAAATTCAAGTGAGTGTATCCTCTTTGATACAGTCTGTCCCAAAACATTTCACTCTGTCTTCTTTGTCTTCATCTTTGAAGCAATCGTTAGCAAAATGAAGATTAATACAGGGTACAGAAAACAAGCCCACACAGGAGCAGTACATTTTTATCATCAGATACACCAGTTTATTGGTCTGTACTTCTTAACTTTATTTAAGGTTTTAAGGTTTTATTTAAGTTTATTTAATAAACTTTATGTACACAGAAATTGTCTTGTATGGGTGCTCTAGGACAGTGGGATTTTATTTCCTCATGGTGGCTTTTACCTGTTGCTGATGCTGTCCCCCCTACAAGCCACTGCCAGGACAGCATGGCTCTAAACGGGTGAGGCAGAAAAGCAAGGAGACAGGCTGCTGTTCCCATACTAGTGCCAGCGCAGAGTCAACAGAAGTCTGTTAGCCCAGAAAATAATTACGCTTTATATTAGGTGAATTTTTAGTGCTGACCGAAGTTAAGAGACTGCTAGCAATGCTGTCAGTGACACATATGCACCCGTCTTAGAAAAGGCTAAAAGGGTAATCTAAAAGGGAATTACAGACCGGTCAGTCTCACTCATGGAGCAAGTCCTCTCGCATCCATGTTTGGGCATGTGAAGAAGAAGAAGGTGACTGGGAGCAGTCAGCACAGGTTTACTAATGCTAACTCATGCCTGACCAACCTGATTGCCTTCTGTGATAAAGTGACTGGATTTGTGGACAAAGGGGAGCAGTCATTTGCCTCAACTTTAGCAAGGCTTTCGGCACTGTCTCCCACAACATACCCGTATCCAGGCTGGGATGTTGCTGTCTGAGTGGAAGGATAACCAGATGGGTAAAGAATTGTTTGGTTGGTCATAGTCGCCTTGCAGGCTGATGACGGGTACGCTGCCSGCGGCTGTACTGTGGCCTGCTTAACACCTTCTCCATGAGCTGGAGGAGGTGATGGAGCGCACTCYTACTCGCTTTGCAGGAGACAAGCTGACATGCCAGAAGGTAGGGCTGCCATACACAGGGAACTAGGCAGGCTGGGGGAATGGGTTGACAGGAACTTTTTTGAAATTCAGGAAGGACAAAGGCAAAGTGTTGTGGCTGGGAAGGAAGAAGCCCTTGCAATGGCACAGGCTGGAGACTGGCTGGGGAGCAGCTCTGCTGAAAAGGGCCTGCGGGTCTTGGCAGACAGCGAGATGATCACGAGGCAGCAGTGTGTCCTGGCAGCAAAGGCAGCCGACAGCATCCCAGGCTGTTCTAACAGGAGACAGCCAGTAGATCAAGGGAAGTGATTACCCCTTTTACTCAGCACTGCTCTAAACTGTTAGGTGTCTCTGATGAATAATTTCTCTCAGAAACAAAAAATCTCAAAGTATTGAAATCCATGGAGAGATGTACCTCGCAGACCTACCTTAAGGGATACCCATCCTCTTTGAAATGTTTCCTCTCAAACATGCAAATGAAGAAGTTGTGGTTTCTGTGCCTGTGAAATGTAACTTCTCATGAATTCTCATCTTTTTAGAAATCCGGCATTAACTGGTTGTAGTTCATGGGTAAAAGCAAGTCAAAGACAGCAGTGGTGCCCAAATGGCAGGCAGCATCTTTCATTTCCTCACAAATGTGTCCTGGGAATAAGCTGTGGCTTGTGCGGGGGTTTGCACGCAGTTCCCACTGTTCCCCCCAGGGTCACTGAAGGCCAGAGTTTCTCATGGCAGTTTAGGGATAGATGGAGAAAGCCGTAAGGGGAACTGGTGTGTGTTTACCCAAAGGCCTTGGTCATCTTCCTCAAGTTAAACTTACTTACATTTTTTCTTGCTGCTGCTTGCTAGTGGTTGTTGCTCAGGATCCACCAGACCCTGATGCTTTATTTCTGAGCTCTAGTCACTTGAACACACCAGGAGGCCTGCTTTGCCACACTTCCTCACCTTCCTTAGTGCCTCTTTCCTTAATGCTGCTCCGTAGGAGTAGCGTCTCCTTTTTCTCTATACGATGCTGTATATGTATGAGGCCMAGTTCCTCAGTCCTGGAGAAGATGGATGAGTGCAAGGTGAACATGGCAAATAAAACTCTAACTTAGTACTGAGAACTGAGATTGCATTTTTCAGACTTGTGCGTTAGCCTTTCTTTTGTGTCTTTGTATATATTCATTATGACATTTTTCTGATAGAAACTCAGCTATTATTTGACAACAAATGACATTAGCATACAGAATATTATTTCTTTTGGTATTCAAGCTTAGGTTACATGAAGGCTTCTTACTGTGCTGATATTAAGTACCTACAACAAGATTTAAGCACAATACAGATTTGCAGAGCCTTCAGTAAAATTGCTTTAGCTTTATGTTCTCACTGTGGGATGCAAAACCTTGTTTACTCAGTTAAGTAGATATATCTATTCTTCTTTCATACCCAGCTAGTTCCCAACATGCGTACAAGATRGTCATCTTGTCTGTTTTATTTGTACGTTTGTTTTGATTTCAAAACTTAGTGTGCTTCATGGCATTTCACAGAATCGATGGATATCAGTAATGTGAATTGTATGTTCCATGGCTGCACGGTGGGTGTCGCAACCTTCTGTATTGCGCTTGGCTGGCTACATTTCCATAAAGTAAAGAACATATGGTCCCAGACATCTATAAACAGTGTATGTCTGCACAGTAGATCATAGCAGAGTGAAAAGGTGCTCAAAGAGAGCACACTTTCAGCTTAGTATACAGATAACATTCACTTCACTCAGCTGCATGATCATCATATTTCAGAGAACCTGCTATATAGGCAAGAATAAAACATTAAGTATAATTTTTAGTAACCCTACTATTAATTACTTTCTTTTCTTTCACAGTCTTGACAAATAACCACATTTTTGTTTCTTTTAACATTTTGTTTTCTTTAGATTAAGGCAGTGTTTTGATTCTGCTGTTCGCTCTGGATAAGAGCTGTTCTTGCAGAATTGGTTCTTCTAGTGTCATCCTTCTCTGCACAAGGATTTATTTGCTATCTGTTTTACTCATGATACTCTAAGACATTTTCGTTTTGTGGATACATTCTTCTATCTAGAATTTTCATATAAGTGAAATTGTTCTGTCCCTACTAGTTTTACATATGAAAAGAAAATAAAGGCAAAGAGAAATTTGCTGTGGTAAGTTTCTCTTCCATGACAATTCACTGCTAGGTTGTGTGGCTTGTCAACAGCAAAGATCCGCCACGTGAAGACTTTGTGACATGATATAGATTGGTATAGTTAAAATAAATTCAAACCTTGAGCAGATAGCAGAGTACAGTGCATACAGAAGCACCCAGACGTGCCTACACCAGCTATTACACAGTTTAACAAAGGTGCAGCACTAGATTAAGGTTTCACTGATGAAATSCAAACATATGTCTTTGCTTCRAATTAAAATGCTTTCTTCTTGATTATCCCCAGTGTCCTGKAAAATGATTGATTTTGATCCTGTCTGTAGTATCTTTCTATTATTTGAAATCAACTYCTCTCTAAGTCTTCTTCTTTCTGGGCTAAACAAAGGCTGTTTTTTCAGTCTTTCCTCACGGACAAATATTTTGAGATCACACAAGCCCAGAACGGCTGAGCTTCGAAGGCACCTCTGGAGATCGGCTAGTCCAACTCCCCCGCTCAGGCACGCTCACCTAGAGCACGTGGCACACGATGGCGYCCAGGCGCGTTTTGAATCTCTCCAGAGAAGGAGACTCSACAACCTCTCTGGGCAGCCTGYGCCAGTGCTCSGTCACTCTCACGTTGACTGTCGACCATCAGTGATGAAAGTTCACGTTAATCTCTGTAGCTTCTGAAGTTATTTTAAATCAATTACAWAACAACTAATATTTGTTTATCTTTGTAGTTACTAATATTGTGTTATACATTCAAAATGATTGCTAATTTAATGGGATTAAGAAAGAAAAAGAGTGGAAGGGATTTGAAAGAAGATAACAATTTTAGTCGATCCTGTAGAGAATCAGCAACTTGTTTGATGTGTTTCCAAGATCTAGTATGTTTAGATTAGATTTAAAGAATGTAATTCATTTTAATTGGAGATATAAATTGTTTGGTGTAAGGACTTTAGCTGTAACACTGCTTCCCAAGTTAGTAAATATAGCTTAGTTGTGAAGCATGCTAATATTACTGTCTGGGGAAATAACCAATAACTCTACTGGAATACTGGGAAGGGGCAAGCAGCTGGGAGGACATACTTGGTCACAGCAGCAAGCTAGCAAGAACAGGGGAGTTTAACTGTGTGGGGTGGTGAACACAACATAGTGAGAGCAAACTTAAAATCAGAGAACAGCTGTTGAAAGAGAATAGCTCTGCTTCTTTGGAGAATAGAATCTATGGGGCATGTGCAAAACGTTACTGTGTTAGAGTCCACTTTTTTCTAGTTTAGTAACAGGAGTAGCCATTCTTCCAGTAGGTTTTGGAGTATTTTTCTCTTTTCCCTTTCTATTCTTTCTATCACACTCTTGATCAGATTATTGAATAGGAAAACTATTGGTGTTCCATTTCAGTTATAACTAATTTATGAATAACCTAAAGAATTATTCCTAATTCCTACTGTTTTTATTTAAAATGTTGTTTTTAAATGAGTCCATTTCTCCGTCTCCTGTGTTCAACCTCCTATTTTGTCTCTATAGTTCGTGCAATGCCCCCTCTTCGTCTCTTACATGTGCTTGTTAAATTTTGTCTTAATACAGAGCATAAGCCTTTTTGGATCTATGTGCACTGTGATTAAAACTTCCAGGACTAGCAAAATATATAAAATATGAACTTCAATTATAAGATTTGTCTTGTAATGATATAGGCAACCTTGTTGCAGGTGAGCATCCTAATTTTCTTTCAMGTAGAACTGTAGAGTCATAGGATAATGTWTGAGGGACCAGRAGATAAAGCATCTACAGTGTAGATGTGAAATCCAGCCAGAAAATAGGATCGGGGCAAGTTTGGAGAGAAGTTTAGTTTTGATGCAGCTCAGGCAGGGTCTAAAGGCCCAGGTCAGAGTTGAGATGGAGCTCCTGGAGCAATGGGCAGGGGGAGTGGGTTGATGGAGGCCCCAGGTGTGACTGGTCAGGGCCATTAAGGCTTACTAGTGCTCTTGAGGCCCAACAGCTGGTCCSATATTTTCCTTGATCAGCTTTTTACTACTAATGTACCAGAAGAAGCTTTGGCTTTCCTAATGCCATCTCTATATTCCTGGATAATGTTTCTACACTCCTTTTTTATAGTCTGCCCGTTTCCAACTCTTTAGTACACTGGAAGCACTCCTTTTAGCACTGGAGTTCTGTCTTGAGCTCAGCAGGTCTCCTGATAAATCTGCTTGTTTTGTGAGCTATTGAGAAGAACGATCCTTGCACTTGGAGGACGCTGTCTGACCTACCAGTTTTATGAGCTCCTCTGCCCTTCACAGCTGTCTTCCATAGGATCTCACCTACCAGTTGCCTGGATGAGGTATAGCAGCTACAACTAACTGCCAGCCTTTCTGGTTCCCTGCTTTGCTTTGTATGTGTTTAACTTTTCTTGTATGTGTTAATTATGAGTAAAGATGTATAACTTTGTAGTTAATGGAAACAAAACTCCGACTTGCTGAATAAGAAGCACCAAGTAGGTAAGACAGCTACTTCCTTATTCACTACTAAACTGCAGCTGTCTAGGGTGCTTACATTTTATTAGCTTATTTTTAAGCGTCCTAAGAGGCAGTTGTTAATATGAGGTTCCATGATGTATTGCATTTGTCTTATTTTGTTCCATTTCTTTCATTCAGTGGTGGAAGCATGACTACTTTCCTCAAGGAATAGCATATACCTCTCCATCCAGCTTGTGTGTGTGCGTGTGTATGTGTGTATATAGAACTATCTAGAAGTGTCTAGAATAAAGCCATCTAGAACAGAACCTTCTAGCACCACATCAGCTAGAATAGTCTAGAACTGAACAGTCTAGAACTGGCTAGAACCTGGTCTTCTAGAACCRGCTAAAACCACACCATCTAAAACCACATACCATCTAGAAGGGTCTGGAACCGAACCATTTAGAAGACTCCTGTACTGTCTGGAAACATCCAGAACCATCTAGAACCAAACCTTCTAGAACCACATGAGCTAGAATAGTCTAGAACCACATGAGCTAGAACAGACTCATCGAGACCAATCTGGCAGACTCTAGAACAGACCACATTAGAACAGTCTAGATGAGACCCATCTAGAAACTGAGCATTCTAGAACAGTCTAGAACCACACAATTTAGGACCATTTAAAGTCACACTGTCTATAACCACACACCATCTAGAAGTGTCCAGAACTGAGCCATTTAGAAGCATTCTGAACCCTCTAGAAACGTCCAGAAATGTATACAACTGAACTGTCTAGTACTGAACCTTATTGAACTGCAGTCTAGAGCCATCTAAAACCGCACTGTCTGGAACGCTCTAGAACTGAATTGTCTAGAACCGCCTAGAGCACACAGTCTAGAACCAAATAATGTAGAACCACACAATCTAGAACCGTTTAGAACCAGATTGTCTAGAACCTTCGTGATGACAGGAGAAAGATTTTCCAAGATAACCCACAGAAGCCCTTAAGAATATACTGTGCATGATTGTTCATGAACTTCATGTTGTACTCATGTATTTCTATTCGTGTTAATACTCATGTATTCGTATTTATACTCACGGGTTTTTTTAACCAGACATTGATGTATTTTAATAACTTGTTTTGTGAAATGTTTTGCCAGTGATATCATGCCTTTCATGTTACATTGAAACTGATGCTATTCTGTTTTGCTGGAACTAGCCTCAAAATTCTATTACCTTGCACTTGGGAACTGATGCTATTCTGTTTTGCTGGAACTAGCCTCAAAATTCTATTACCTTGCACTTGGGAATCTTTTTGGTGTTCCTTGAGACTCTTTTATCTTGTTTGTGATTTCCTTCTCTGTAGTACCATCTTCTCTTTTGGAATGCAGAGTTAAATTGCTATGTTAAATGCATTCTGTCAGTCTATGTATATTGTATTAATAAGCCATCCAGGAGTTCACTGCCATACTGTCAGTTGTTTTTTAGTGGATTCTTAAACTTATTTTCTATACTAATCRAATATTTCCTTTTTGTACCTATTTAGGTATCTAAAGGAAGCGTAGTAGGGTTCTTATTGGCATCAAGTATGTTAAAGATATGAATAAGGGCAGTTGCAGATACAATTTTGTAATGTAATACTGGGAATGAAGAACAACAGTGAACCATTTAAACTCGATTAAGAAGTTTCAAAGCTCTCATCACAAAGCCTTGTGGGAGATTACATTTCCTCCTCCATTGCACTTGTATTCTCTGTCACATTTTCACTGTGAGATTTTTCACATCTAATGACTTATTCCTGCTATGGGAGGAATCCAGGAGTAGCTGTAAACCCTATGTTTTGAATATCTTTCCTTATTTTGGATCATTCCAACCTCCACTCTGCTGTGAAGACCAATGAAATTACCTGCAAGCCTCCACTCATATCCATTTCAATGATGCATATTTACTCTTCACCTTGGAACTGGAAGACTCGCTGTAATTCATCTTATCTTTGAACTGTTTCATTTCACGTCATTTTTGTTCTTTCCGCTTGCTGTGGACTTGCCTCCAGCTATGACCTTCACTTTCAAATCACTTTCAGATTTTTATTTTAGACAAATAACTGGGGAGCTGCTACAAATAATGGCAACTATGATGCTTGGTTTCGAGTAGATGGATAGATTACTGGAAACTTATGAACTGTGATTTAGTGCAAAGGCATCTATTGCATAGCCTAGAGATGGTTTGCAGTAAATCAAATCTGTTAAACAGTTTTTTTCTGGAAAAGTAATGGAAGACTTCTGTCAGAATCTAAAACGTGGGTTGATGCCCGATTCTCAAATCTTTGGTTCCTTAGGAAGTGTTCGCCTTTAAGATTTTAGCGGAAAGACTGAAAATTCAATCAGCTGAGTTGTCTTGGTATGCTTTTTAATAGCACCTTCTTAAAAATTAAAAAAAAAAAAAATCTGCGGGACTGGAGAAAAGAAGTTAATATTCCAAGAGATTGTATCCTTCTGTCATTTAGGATCTCAAGAGTGTTATTATACTTATAGATATTGTTTATTCCTATATCTTCTCTGATTTAGACTTTCAAGGTTGAGATGGAAAGCAGTTACAAACAAGATTTCATGTCAACTGTCAAGTGTAATGAGAAGATTTGACCATATCATATTGAGATAGTCTAGCAACTAGGAAGGAGAGGAACTTAGCAAAAAGGATTTTCCAATGATGTCAATCATTCTTGTATTTTGAAAATACATATTTTCCTTTCCATAGGATTATGGGTTTTCTGAAGCTTCTTACTGATRACATTAGTGAGCTAGATAAAAAGCAAAACTTTAAATGCCAAATCATACAYGAAAAATAAAATTTTGAATAAAAAGGTACTAAAATTGGAATCTTTTTTGACTGCTGTTGTGTTTTTTCTTGAAAAATCAGAGCCAAAGCAAGCTTCTGCAGACAATCTTGAAGTTTATTTTTATTGAAGGGCTATTTAGACCATAATGAACAGTTACAATTCTGTCTGTATTTGAAGCAATGCTTGGCTGAAAGTATATATTTTGTGAAGGTAGGTATTTCCCTTGGAACATATGAGCTGAGTAGYCTACTGAAAAGGGGGTTAACAGCTGTAGGAAAAAACTACCAGCAAGTCTCAGCTCTGCTCTGGAGTAACCATCTGCATCATGAGGACTGTGGTTGGTCTATGTATAGCTAAATTTGTAATCGCTTTTACTAGTGAAACCAAAGTACTGAATGGGTATAAAGACAAACTACACTTCCATCTTTCCATTCTTCTCCTTGTAGWAATTTGTTAGGACAAAGTTTTAACATGGGCCACAAAGTAGACGTTTGAAGACTGTCCTTTTGGTTACTACTGAGCTTAGATTTGAAGCAAGAAGTCACTGAAGYTGAAGGCCACAAACCCTGTATCCAGGGCTTCGGACCACTACTCYAAGATAGAAGGAATATTTAATCTTCTATTAGAGTTGTCAATTTGTTTGAAATGATATCACAGCCAGAATCCGCGGGATCTATTACCTATTACTTAAGAATAAAACAAAAACAAAACCTCCCCCTCAAGGAACAGAGTCTGCAAAAAAAGACTATTTAATATGTTTCAGATGGCTTGGATATACATGGTATGATGTGTAGTTATCAATACAGTTCTTTTTCTTAGATTTAACCTTCGGCTTTTGTTCTCACCATTTCATTAATCAAATTATTTCTCATTTTAAATGTAATACGCATAGCAGTCTTTCCACTTCCGTGGGTATGGATTCTATCTTTATTTAATCCATACAGCTTTTACAAAAAATCTTTACTTCAGAATTAGGAAAGAGGTAGTTTAACATTGCTTGTTTATATGCAAGCAGAAATAACTTGTCTGTGGTTTTTATAATGTTTGTAAGCTCTGGAGATACTAATTTCATCTTTGCTATACTCCTGGATAATCTGTTCTGTGGCTTTGTGTATTGCTGACATACCATGTTCAGAGGGTTTTTTCCCCTTGGTGCAGCCTGTTGTTTAGTCTTGCTATCACTAAAGCTTGTTATCATTTATCCTGCTCATTCAGCTGCAAGGTTCAGTCCCTGTCCATCATGCTTTCTAATGCCCATGTCTTTACTTGCCTGAAACTGTTATAACATAGCTTTCTATTTTTATGTAGAAGCATAAGCTGGTTTTAGCTTGGAAAGATAATAACTGATCATGCGTGTGCTAGYGTTGTGTTATAGTGTAGTGTTTAGTATTTAGAAGACTGAAAAATAAAGTAAGTGCAAGTGTAAAGCAAAAAGGGAAAACTATGGAATGGAATATAGCAGAAGGAAAAAAATGATGTTTCTAAGAATTTTCCCTTTCTCAAAAGGGAAATAAAATGGAGTTAGTTTCTGATTCGGCTTTTTCATCTGCACAAAGGGATATGGGAGAATAAGAAACTGCTTACCTGACTGCTCATGGGCTACCTCGGTGCTGGACTCCATGATGCAGGAGTAAATACACTCTGAAGTAATTCTTTCTCCCATCCATAAAAGGATGGACAAGCCAAGTCCTTTCCTGTACTATTGAAATATATTGTCAGCAGCTGAGATGACATGGAGGCGAGAGGTCAAGAAGCTCCGAGATTTACAGTGGTGTGGATTGTAAGAAAACTTCTTATACTGCTATTAAATAATAGCTTGTGAGTAGTATTTTCAGGGCCTCCTATTAATACAGGTCAGAGTGTTGTAGACCTCCTTTRCTGCCAGAGCATACTGCTGGCTCATGTTCAGCCTTCTGCCTACTGAGACTCCAAAGTCCTTTTTTATACTTTATCTTTCTGGTCGCCATGATTTGGAATAAACTCTGTTTAGGAGAGTTAAAGAAGCACAAGTCAGAGTTAATGTTCTATGAATGCATATGATCCTTACCAATAGACTGTATAGCATGCCTAAACCAAGTACAACTGGTACATATGCTACATAAAAAGAAACATTTCATGTAATACCTAAAACTACAATAACTTCCAACAATATATTACCGAATGGCAAGTCTGTCAAGATTTAACCCTAATGAAATTAAAGATGTGTGTGCTTAAAACTATTATTCAAGTTTTGTCAGCTATACTATTAACTTAGTTGGATATTTTTCGTACTGAATGTATTCTACTCATAAATGTCACCACAGGTGTATTTGTTCACCAGAATGTGGGTTAGTAATTTAGAACCTTTGAGCAAAGGTTCCTGTTGTGACACTTCTGCAGGGATCAGGATGTGAGCGTATTTGGGGATTTCAGCAACCATGGCAGCTAAAATCACAGGAGGAAGTTAAGATCYATTTACTAATTTTTAATATGAACAATCATAAGCATAGGATCTCCTTATCAGCCTTATACAAAGAAAATTCTACTATTAAGGTTGCATCTAAATAACATATGTAGAACTGTGCTTTAGATGGACTTGAAATATTAGAAAGTCCACTGATGAGGCCAGTCTTTGGAGAAATGGATAGTGTAATCTGTTCATTGATTTTAGACATTTAAAATAGAGGAGTGGATTAGGTCACCTGACCCAGAGMCGAAATGTTTCCTATATTATTTATTTTATGTTAGTGAATTGTCTGTAGTTGACTTTAAATGTCATAAGCTATAGACCTTCTTTGTCCTCTGGAAGAGTATTTCACAACCTAATAGATACTGCGGTCTAAAAAAATTCTTTGTTGTCATCTAGACTATAACTTTTCTGTTCTTTTTAACTTTGTATTGCTACTCCACTAACCTACCATCTACCTTATTCTCTGATGTTGAATCATTACCTCTTCTGGATGATTATGTGCTCTACATACAATATAATATTTTCCTGTTCATGTAGAGTTTGCTGCTTAGCCAAGCTCCACATATTTTGCTATTTTAATCTTTGTTAGTTTCTACAGTTCCATATATTCTCTTTTTTATTGGGTTTTTCTGTTTTGGGTTTTCTTTTTTTAATGCTTCCAATGACTTCTCCTCTTTCTGGGAAAGAGGATCTCAGAAATGAATATATTGTTGCAAAAAAAGTTGCATCATAACCRTCCATCAAGGTCACTTGCTTAAGGTTGCAGTTGTGCACATATCTTGTCYGCTGATCTCTGGTTACAATTTTTAGCTTRTTTTGCTGTGATTTCTCACCTTCTGATTCAGTGTCATTGCCTTTGCCTGCTTACAGCAACGCTCTTCTACAAAATGCTTGTTTCAGTTTGCTTTTCTTAGAAACCTTAGAAACCTACTCGTAAGTGCTCATTTGAACAGCTGTACTAAGAGTAGGAGAGACAGGGTTTCTGGCATCATTCAGCCAGAGAAATCTGTGAGAACATCAGTATGTCTAAGTGAGAGTAGGAATGGAGAAACCTTGTAAAAGTGATAGAAAGCTACAAGTTAGGCTTTTTCATTATGTACCTGTTGTAAATATAATGGGTTTATGGGCAGTCCATTTTATGCCTTACTCTAAAACATGATAGAATTCTTGAGAAGAGCCATTTTTTGCCAGTTAAAAAGCTGTCTGACATTAAAATTAAGTCCCACAATCTACATGATCTTACTTAGGAGCCCATAAAATTTTTTCTCCTTGGGTTTTTGTGCACTCTATTCATTTTCAAGAACAGATTTTAATATTAAATAATATTTATTTCAATGACAAAACTGAGGTATTGTAGTAAGAGGTCAATCAAGGAGCTGATAAAAAATAAGTAGTTACAGAAAGTGAATGTTTAATAAACTTCAATAAGAGTCTTACTTAAAAGAATTAGGTGGCCTATGAAAGGCAATTAAAAAAAAATCATTAGACTTAAAACAGATAGGATTAGTTATTCATTCTACCAGACATGAAAGGGCAAGTAAAGTCATTCCCTCTTCGTACACGATCTGTAGAGGAGACCTTCTGCCAATCTGTCTGTGGTCCTCAAGTGGTCTCCTTCATCACCTGTAGTCCCCCAGCATGCTATGCCTGAGTAATGCAAGGAGGACCAAGCATAACTCATCCTTTCTTCTCCCCTAAGGCTGACTGAGTTGAAGTCCTCTTTACTCACTGAGTACATCTAGTAATTCTTCAAYGAGATTAAAGTTTATTTTAATCCTTCTTCCATATTTATCTAATTTTGCTTCAAATATTTCTAATTTTGGCACACCAGCTGGAAAAGTCACCTGCTTTAGTCTCTCCATTCCCGTGAACAGTAACACAGAAGACATCTCAGACCCTTGTCTTCTCTCAGATTTTGAAAGGATCTTTTTCTCTAGAATATCTTCCTCAGCAGAGCAACATCCTTCGCATGATGACCAGTTTCCATCCCAGCCTTCCTTCCCTTCTCACAACAGCAAAGCTGCTGAATCCAAAATGCTAAAGATGACACAAAAAGCATACAGTGACCTTGCTATCATTGTGCRACACCTGCACAATCTCTGGCCTTTCAAGACTCAAAGTATTAGTGTCTATTTACTGTTGAGCCTCCTTAGATTTGAGACTTTGTTGTCAGGAGGTTTACTTTCTCATTTCTAGGTGCTTCCTAAAATGAACATTTCCTTTGATTTCTTGTCCCTACTTTTGTTGTGCCCTGAGGCTCAGTCTGTCTCTGAGGTCATAGAAATCTGCATATCACTTCCATTACGATATACCACCCAGACATTCCTCTTTCAGAGGTGGTGCTGTGCTATCTAGTTCAGGAAGTCTCAAAACCCCAGGCAGAGAATAAAATCATTCTTCATCAATACGACTCTTCCCAAGGTCTCAGTCAGTCTCCTCTGAGTCTTTTGAGAGTTTTTTTCTTACTGCCCAAAAGCCTTTCAACAAAGAAAAGATCACAGAAAGATTAGGAAGGATGTAGTCACATGCTGCTCATTTGGTCCTTGCAAGAGGGAAGTCAGGGAATGGTCCTTCTCTTGTTTACTTTCTTACCCATGCACCCACAGACCACTTTCTAGAGTTACTGTTGGCCTTAGAGGAAGAGATTGCTTAGCTTGTCRCCTTTGTGCTTATATAATTTTCCCCAAGTATTTTCAGTCATGTGATCACAAAGAAGGTTTTTAAGGCTCCTTTTCAATTGCGTATCTCATTCTTGGGAGCTTATCTGGTCTCCACTTGTCCCTTCTCTCTGTAACCAAAATAGCCCAGCCATCTGCTCCTCCACGGTCCAAGTACTCTGAGCATTTCCTTCATTCCATATCAAATATCAGAATCGCCTCAAAAAGGCTTTTGAATCTTGGTGAATATTTTAAGGCAAACTAGTAGTTCACCCCAACTCAGATAACTAGGGAACCAAAAACAAGTGTTGGGTTAATCCAGGTGACATAGCAGACCCTTGCCTAGTGCAAAGCTACTTCCTGAAAGATTGCCCAAAGGTTGTCGGATTTCTGCTTTGTTGCCAGACCTGATTTTCTTTCCTTGTCATTTCCCATCCTCTCAATGCTTGAACCTTGCCCAGAGATGGGAGGAAATTGGGCTCAGTGGGGTGGAAGGAAGAGACAAGCTACCCTTTATTTTTCATACTGCTGTTTATCAGCAATTATCACACAGTTTTTTCCTGAGAGGCGCATCTACTTTCTGAAATCATACTCTTCTGAAGAGTCAGGAGTCATTAAAAAAAACACTTTATTTAGAGAAATCTAACATTTTGAACTTGACTTCAGGCCACCTTGGATATTGCAGATACATCTCAGCTCACACTGAGTGGCATGTGCATGGAAAACCTCTATTCTATCTTGGGACAAGCCGGTGGAGGTCAGAGACTCCTGTTCAGCAAGATAGGCTGATGGAAWGAATGCACGCTTTTGAAGAGTGTTAAAGCATCCTGAGGCGCCTGAGAGACCGCAGTCTTCCCAGAGGAGAAAAGGCCACCCTTCCAATGCCAGTCCTGGGACCTTTTGTGTTAGGCAGCAGAGATCTCAGGAGCGTCAGTAAGAGCCCCAGTGTTTTAGGAAATACAGACCCACTTCTAATCATCCACTTTCCTGGCAGTGTGATAAAAAGGCAGGTTCTCTTCTCTTTACTGCTTCTGTCTACTCATGCATTTTTGGACAAGTTGCTGTGGTAACATGCAACCTGAGGCCAGGCTGGGTCCTGGCCACTGTTAATAAAAGGAGGTTACTGTTCAATTTACATCTATGCTACCTTCCAATCCCAGTCTTTCCATCTCTTTTCAGCTACCATTTTCCTTTGGTAGAAAAGCCCTTTGGCAGAAGAGTAGGGGCTCTTCTGACTCCAGGTATCAAGCAGTTTCTTCCTGTGTCAGAGGAAAGAGATTTTTACCCTGATTATTTCCTAATGTTACTGGGAGTACAGGATAGACACTCATCTGGGGCTTCAGAAAGCTGATTGCCTGTATTTACAGATTCAGCATGATGACAGTAATTGCAATAATGCCATCATTTCCGAAGGRGCCTAGCTTGCACATAGGCATATTGTGATTGCAGTTTCTTTTCACAGAAACATCTGAAATATTTTCAGAACATAATCCCACCCCTTAGTCTTTCACCAGGATTTTTGTAGAGGAAATAGGCTAGATCTCTTCCCATGCTTTGACAACTAACTCTCGACTGTCTGGTAGCTCTGAACGCACATGGAGCTCCATTTAATCTGTTTCAGTCTTTGATTCACTATTGCTCTTAGTGGCTTCACCTTAGGATACAGAGCTTCAAATTCACCAGAAGTTGGAGTTAGGGATGCCCACTGTGTGAATGTGCGTAAGAACAACACATCTCGAGGAGCCTTCAGTGACTGATGAGCAGTATTCCCTTTCTTGATTCCCGCCACAGTAAGCTAAGCGTGTTCTGGGGAGAGGCAGAGCGTGATGTGCTTCCTTCAGCTTGTTGTTCAAATAGGTATTACTAGCACCTAGCAATTCCCTTCACTCACCCCAATCCATCACAATATTTCAGTGGGATGGAGAGTGGCAGGCAATAAAATGTCTCCGGGAATATAAATGGGCTCCTAATTTGTTTTTCTCTAAGCTATTATTTCTTGTGCGATGGTCTTCTCCCAGGTGTTTTAGGCCTGTCAGTCAGTTGTTGCAGGCACTTGTTTTCCTTTGCCAAGCTGTGGTACCTCTGGACCCGAGAGTAACAAAGTGAAACACCTATCAGCTGTAATGCCATGTTAAACCCAAGCAAAATGCAAAAGTTGTCATAWACAAAATCTAAAACATAAACTACATTACCAGAAGGGCAAAATGTTCTGCATTAGGATCTAGTTCAGTTCCCTGAACTAGTTCTTGATAGAAGAGTGGTCTTAACTTCGTGGTCACTGGTGGAAATTTAGTCACTGTGAGATGTTGAATGATGGAATAGGAGTGTCTGCTCTCCTTATCTGCAATGGGGTATTTGAGGATACAATTTCTGTGCTTCTGTACTGCTTGCATCTGYGTTCTTTGTATTATAGCTGTGCTTTCTGTGCACTACTGCCCAAAGTTACTTTTGCAAGAAGTCACATTTACTGTTTATACGTACCCTGGAGACCCAGACAACAAATTCACTGGCTTGCTGCTTTCCAAGTGATCAGTTTGTCCAAAAGGGATCAGTTAGTTCTGCTTCATTTGTGAGCAGCTCTCAGAAGAGCCCTTCTTAGAGCGCAGGAGCGCTCAGTGAGCCATCAATGTGCAGGCGTTGGCACAGGCTTGAAGCCAGAGCGGATTTGATTAATTCAGAACTTTGTCGTACCACTGGCTATCTGATCATCAAATTGAGATGGGCCAAATTGGCCTGTGGTGCTCCCACACACACCCCCCACAAAAAAAAAGGAAAGAAAGAAAAATGCTGGTATCTAGCATACAGTGAAAAAAAGAAAAATAAATGAGGCTACTTGCTAATTTACTATAGTAAATTTAGGTTGGATGTTGTATCAACCGAGAACAGCTGATCTTCTGTGGAAGTGCTTGCATGAAGTGTCCAAGTCTGCCTGCACTGGCAACCCCAAGTCCTCTCACTCCTCCTGATGCCCACTTCTGCTTGCTGGAAAATGGGAAGTGCATTGACCAGACCCTCCTCCTGACTATGCATGCCTTAACCACAGGGAGCGTCTCTTGCTAACCCACACCAAGTTAATAGTYGGGTGAAAACAGTTTCTATTCTGTGTTCAGAGGTTTCCAAATAGTTGCAAAGCTAAGACTGTCAGACAAAACATCAGTGTTTGTTTGACACACACAGCCATGTGCATGCAACCACGTTTTCCTCAAAGCTAACATGASATTAAATGGGTGTACAATAGATTTAAGAGTGTTCTCCCATGAAACTGGACTATATACGAAACTATACAAAGGTACAGAAGTGCACAGGACTAGCAGAAAACTCTGCCTCCCACCCAAGCAAGAAATGATCTCCATCTGGACAGGTCTGCTCTGCAATTTGGCAGGGGAAATATTAATGCATAGAGGGGCAAGACTAAGAATTGTCTCATGCAAAGAAATGCTGGCAATTATCGGGTGGTTTTCTCCAGTTAGAAGTGCTGACAGATTCTGTTTCTTTCTGCTCTGTCCAACTCTGTTCTGGTAGAGTCCACAGGCAACATAAAGCTGCATTTTTCCTCTTAACACCTTCCTGCCTTTGAGGCACAAAAAATGCCATCAGGCATTTGGGGCYGGGGGGGGGGGTCTTTCAGTTCCACTTCTGCATGCTTTGTATGAACTTCACATGGCAGAGAAACAGGGGAAAGAAAAAAAAAAAGTAACTCCATGGCCCTGGAAATATTTTAGTGGTCTGAGATGAGTGAAGCCATAAAAACTATGGCACATTGTATCTGAAATGGTGTTCAGCTTGTTACAGTACGTTAAATCCTGACCACTGCACTGCTAACACTGAACCTGATGGTACTCTTGCGAGATTTGCATGCTAGTTCGGAGGCTGCTGTTGTCCTCTAGCAATACCAATTTCACTGTATGATTTTGTTTCGTGTGTAAAGGGGCATGCACAGTACAATGGCAGTTTTGTGATTTATCTAAAATCACTCACTTGAGCAGTGAGTTGTTTGATATTACTTAATAAAGGATGTATTTAATAAAATATATAATAAAGCAAAACCCAGCACTAATGTATCAAAAAGAGAGTCCAAATAATAATTAGGTGGCAGCAGCCCACTCCTGTGAAGCTGATCATTAGCTCTCTATCATTGCTTTGAATGTGTGGGCACAGTATTTTTTATTTAAACAAAGTGCCAACTGTAGGCTGTGCTAAAATGCGTAACAACATCGGTTGCAACAGCTTGTCTGGCTGGCTGTGCATAAATTGGAGTAAGTCCAGCTGCTTCCTCTCTCCACTGCATATCGAACACCTCATCTCTGCTTCTGTAATATCTCTTATATGTAATACAAGGTGATACAGTTGGTGGACAGGTTATTGAAATATTTTTGYGGGGAAACAGACATCCCTGCTTTGGGGATTGTCAAAGTCACTTTTGAGGGTCTTCCCACAACTACGGATAGAATAATACAAAAAAGTATCTCTTCATCTTTTTATGATTTGGGGTTAGCTTTAAAATTCTGGGCAAGCTTGCATGTGTGAACTCACAAAGAGCTACRAAGGGGTTGTTCACGGTGTGAAGAGCGTTCCTCCAGTCCAGGYGTTTCCTTCCTCTCATCTTCGCGGCTACAGTACTATAATGGCAGAGTTTGCTCTCAGAAATTCAGAAAATGTCTCCTGCTTGCCGGAGTTCAGCTGCTCGTCCGGGCTGAGGCACAATATTTCCGTCTCTCCCCAATGCCCGACGTGGCGATGCACCCGACAAGCCTTGGCTTCAAGTATAGCAAAGTGGCTGCAGCGGTAATGCAGTATCGTCATGGGCTAGAATTCCAGTTCTTCACAAATCCCCTAGGAGTCCTTTCCTCTGCCTCTCCGCAGCCRTGAAAGATGGTCGGGATTTTTTTTCAAAAGCTCCAGTAGAAAACTTTTCTTGCTGAATTGAGAGTTAGCATCTAAAGTTTGTCCTGGCTTTGACTTTGATCAGATGAYTTGGAAGTGGTTCTGATTTCTGAGCTCTTATAGGTCTCTCATGAAAATGGGCAGTTTTATCTTTCAACCAACCCTTTGGAAAACCTTTCAAGATGCAGTTCCTGCTTCATGCTGTCGGGGAGGCATCATGAAAGCAGTGCCAGCAAAATGGTGTCAGATAGTAGGAGAGGGAGCCCAAATGCCACTAAGGTGTCACCCAACGTGCACCAGTGTGCACTTTCGGTATTTACGTTAATGTTTATGAATAATTTTTTTTTGACCTCCTGCTCAGTTCTTCAGACTAACTTTGCAATCCGGAAGCAGATRTTGCCTGGTTTGATTCGATTAGAAAGGAGATTTTTTTACCTTCCTGTATCTCTAGCAATTAAGATCAAGAGTTTCATAGTTTGTTCAGATCTCATTATTCCACACACATTGTTTAAGATTGTGCATACTTCAATTTTGCATTAGAAAGGAGTTTATACCGAAAGGAGTTATATTATTAGGGATGAAATTTTAAAGACTTAATTGGGATCATGGAAGGATCCAGGAGATCCTGGAAGCATTGGGAAGCCTAACGCAGTATGTGCTGYGGAATGGAGGTTGTTTCTAGTTTTACATTTCAGCAACATGGCACACTAAATAACTCACAGGCATCCCCTTTCTATTGGCTTTATTCTGTGCCTGTGCTTCTCCATTGCTGTGTTAAGTCCTTTTTCTGTCTTTATTCACAGACAATCTGAGTTAAGTTTTTTCTTCCAAATATCATTGCAGGTGACTGGGAATTTAACTGCTGGGCCTCTTTATGTGATGTTTGTATGCCATGAAAGCTTAATTGTGCAGTAGAAAAGAGACTGATGATGATCCATTCCCTAAGCGCACTATTTATGATAGGTGCAGGAAGAAAGGTGGGTGGAGGAAGGAGAGAGCTTGTAATGAATTCCTATAGGTACTAACCAAAACTATAGGTTTTGAGAGTTGATACCAAGCATAGTATCAAGGATGCTGTGTATGCTTTCCCAGACAAATGTGACCTGTAAATGAAACTACCTGTAATTTCAGTCTTGTGCCTTCCTTAATCAGGCTGCCAGTCAAGTTGTTCTCTGCCAGCTGTGACAGATGTGAGATGTGTACATGCCAGTTTATAACTGAGATGAGACTGCTCATATTCATTTCCATTTTTGACCTAAGCTGCTGCTTTCTGTGATCTCTAAGACATTACTCATTTTAAGAATTAAAAATCTAATAKGAAGAGGATGGATTGCTATTTCCTATACTTAGGGAGTACAAGAGTATTTTAATAATTTTAAAATTAATAATTTTAATCAATGTTGGCATGCATCATGAAATGGCAGGATTTCCATTTTGATTTTCAGTCTGAGTTTTCAAATTAACTTTATTTCAGAAAACTTAMACAGATTGTGAGGGGGCAAAACAATCTATGTTTGCAGCACGTGCATGTGGCCTGAGGAAGGTACCAGTCTGAGGCAGAGCTGCAGGTGTTACTGTGCTGGGGGAACCAAAGCCTGGCCTGTCTGACCCTTCTGGTCTGCAGCAAAGCATTTATCCTGCTTTGACTCCCATAGTACCTGACCAAGACGTGAGCATACATTTGAGTAATGCATTGCAAAGTAATCACATGACTACATTTTTTGTATAAAAAGTGCAAAGGASAGATGCCGTCTTTCAAGAACCTTCCAAATTGGGAGCTCAGAGTCTAGTTGTCCATGGCCCTTCCTTTGTAGAGCACTGGTAGTAAGTCACCATAATACAGAATATAGCTAGCAAAAATTGAAGACAAAGGTAGAAGAGGTATAGACTATTTTCAAAACATAGGAACATGAGAAAAATTAATTTCCATATRCAGTAAATATATTTTTGTACATTCATTATAGAATTTCACTATGGGATGTATATTGAGTATTCTGCCCAGATACTTTTAATAAGAGAATGAGTGGAAGAGGAAACCAGATTCTGGAAGGAATCATTGCAGAAAGGAAGGCCAGGAAGAGCAGTTTAAGAGAGTAAGATCTTAGTGAAGAAGAAAAATCAGAAATTCTCAGAATGGAACAGGTGAGGAAAGGAATAAAACAAGTGATCCATGATGTCATTCTAAACTACATGATATTTGCAATAAATGCAGAAATTGCTAAGCAAAAGTTTATAATGCAAGAATATGGAGTAAAGGATCATTATGATAGTTACCTATGACCATACAGTGAAATTAAAATAACTACCTTGTAACTAAAATACTTCCTAAAATGCTGATAAATACTTGATTATATATATTTTTCTAAGACTAAATATTATATGACAGGCACATATTCATTGTTCTATATATTGAATCAAAATGTACTGGAGAAATGTAAGGTACCGTATTGAGGCCGAGTTTGCCAGAGCCAGCTGCTTGTCCGTCTTCAGTTTTCTATCCACACATGAATCTGTTCTTTAAAAGCTCTATAGTTTCAAAGAAATACACTGAGTAGTACGTTGTCGGTTGCTGTTCTCTTGGTAAAAGTAGATCCCTGCTTTTAAACTACAGTTCAAAATGCARTGCTGGCAGTAGTATCCCATTAACAGCTGCCAGGATAGCAGGGCCTGACCTTTCTGCCCCAGTCATTTTGTTCACAGCACGATAAAGGTACGAACAGATGAAATCAAAGCGAAAACTGACTGTTCTGCCATCCCCAATTGCAAAATAAATGTAATGTTAACCACCGTAGGGCTAAGTGTGATGCAACCGGAGGCCAGGATGCAGTGGGTGAGTGATTAACTGAGTAGCTGCGTTGCTTCCCATCCTGTGTCTGTAGCCCGATTTCATTAGCAGRCATCTGTGAACTTCAAAACTAGCTGTCCTGGCTCCTTAATGAGCGCATAAAAGCTGAAATGGGGTTAAACCTCACTGAAGTTAAATTCACAATTTAGCAACAAATGGGGATGCTGCGTCAATAGTTGTCAGTGTTGTAGGGTATATAATCCTAATTTGTCACTTATTTTTGTTTTGTTTTAGGGATTGTTCCAGCTGGTTCTGGCCACCTGTGAGATATTTAAAATTCTACATATAAGTGATATCTMTGAAACTTGTCGCCAGTTCTCTTGAAAAGTTTCATTGCTCTAAAATGTTACCAATAACACATATGTGTATTACAAAGTTAATACATTAGGTTTTCACAACTGAAGCTGGCTCTCASGTGAATGTACCTGTTTAAAAATGGCAGGATTTGTAGTTTGGGTGGAATCCGTGGCTATACAGTACTACTCTGCTGCTGCCAATAGCTAAACAAAGAACCATTAAGTTGCATAATCTGGGGTTAAGTGGTCAGTTTTATGCCAAATGTCTGACCGATAGTATGTTTGCACCTGTGAGGAAGTGKCAAACTGTAAAAAAAGAAAAAAGTGGATTTGGCTGTTTCCTGGGTTGCCTGTTGGTGCTCCAGGCCAGTGAGATGGCGCTCCAGTGAGATGGCTTTGTATGGGCTCTGATGGAAGTGGCTAAATCTCCGTGTCCCCACATTCAGGTTTACACGAAACTGGTCAGCACATAAGCGTGTTTTACTTCTCGGTGGTGTGCGGCTCTTCGTTTGACCAGGCACAGCCCTGGCCGGTGCTCACGGAGGCCGTTGCGCTGGCGGTCGGGGTAATCCGCTGGGTGGCCTTGCCTGTGCTGCTCCGTTGCTAGAGGACCGCGGGCAAGTCCTGGCGACCTCTCTAAGCAGCAGTTCCCTCTTTTTTAAACGGAGAGAATGATTTCCACCCTCTGTTTAGAAAGTGTGTAGCATTGCAGAAGAAGGAATTATAATGACTGAGGCAGCTAGTGCACGTCTAGGCCATCCAATAGAGCTGTTCTGGTACTTCTTCAGCAAACAGGGGGAAAACATGCAGATTTTAGGAAGGATGAAAATATTTTTGCAGTAATGCTTAACATTGTTCTTATATTCAAATTTCCATATCCATACCAGAAGTCTTACTGGAAGGGGCATTTATCACATCAATCTGGTTATTTCAGAATTCTTATTAAATTCATGTTTCATCTCCATGAGATTGGTGTGGAATATCTTAGCATGCACAGTAGAAATACCTAACTCTGATAATTGTCATCAATCATGTGAAATATTCTAGACACAAGGATTGAAGATGTATCCCACATAACTACTTTGGRGAAACACAAATTATAAACCCTGTTCTGCTAAAGGGCACCTTCATGATTTTTGTTTTATTAAAATGGCATTGAATTTGCATCACAAAGGGATTTAGTTATTGCTAGGTTGTAAAGTCACCAGAGGAATCTCTGATCCAGCATTCAGATTTTTCTCTTGATAACCCAAGATTTTGGCTATATACTGAAATTCATGCAAGTCCTAGTACAGCAGTAGTGATGGGCTTGGAGTGGTTAGCAGTGTTTGATTATAAAATAAAATTGCAGGAATATAGATGTCCAGAATAGCTGGGCAGTTTATCTGCTGAATTTTCTGTGCTTCATTTGATTTATCTACAAAACAGAAATAATGAAATATAAATGCATGCACCGCTTGTACAGATCATTCAAATRTTTGACTGAGCTGGCAAAGGCTGATTGAGTCAAAATTCGTATTTTATTATCTCTTCTATTGATACAGTTACTATTTATCTATCTACACTCTACTATCTACACTATTCTGTGTCTGTGTATATAATACTAATAATAATTTGTGAGTTTTAGTCTATGCTTCGTACWTAAACCTTGAAAGTATGTATTTTTTGAATTTAGTGATCGTTCCTCACCAAACATTTTAGTATTGCCTGCTTACCTGTGCTGCACGGGTAGGACAAGGTTGCAGTTCCTGTATAAATTCCTTCACTTTTAAAGTGCACATTGCTTTTCATTAGTCTGTCATCAGTATTCCCGCCCTTGGAAAAGCAGCAGGCAGACTACTGAGTGGGAATGGTCATAAATGCGGTGCTGCACATAATAAATGCAGCCAGCAATTACAATCATTTGGGGCTAAATACTGCAAGCAGTTCTGCAAATACTGCAGGCAGTTCTGCGTGAATGCTGGCAGGAGGGAAAGGAGAGTCGGGCCGGACTAAATACAGAATTGTGTGTGCCACTTCCATGGCAAAATTTGCTGGAACTAAGCCCCWGAAAGACTTCGTAGTTTTTGAGGTGAGCAAGAGATGAACGTAGTTACCTTTAGCCTAAGTGTTAGCTGTAATTCAGGAAAMGTTTTCTGAAAGATTGATACTAATGACTGATAACCCCAAAACAAACAGCCTATTTTCTTTCTTGCTRTAGTCTCTGGCAGCATGGCCAGTGAAGCTACTGAGAGCAGAATCCTTCGTTAAATGTGTCTAAATTTTCTAAAGCAGAAGTACTCATGTAGTAGTTAAAAAATAGAGACAAAAATAAATTGAACTAATTTTAGTCTAGTGTCATCTGCGTGTATGAGATACAGACAAACTGGAGATTTTAGTGGATGGAGAAATTCTGTAAAGTAATTCATGGACTGCAGATTGGTGAGCTTCATTAAAATCATCTTACATGATATATTAACAGCCAGATTGAATACTCTGTAAATTGCTGACACGTAAYGTGACTTTATTCAGAAGTACCACATTGTGTCTTAAAAAAATGATAGAATAAAATCAAATTACGTGATATTTAGCACATTAATATAGAAGATACAGAGATGTGTTAGAAATAAKTTTTAATAACCAAGAACATTATTTTCCTACAAGCATTCAGAGGTAAAACAGCAGAAAATAGTATTTGGTTTATGTAGAAGTGTTCAGAACTTCATTTTGAGTAATAATGAACATGGATGGTCAGAGATGAAATAGTTTGGGAGTCACTAATAGTGTTTGATCTGTTTTAAAACGAAGTGGTGAGTTTTTCTGCAAATATGTGGAAAAGAATTACATTTTAAAGTATAAACAATCGATTTTAAAAGAGCACTTTAGCATTTTTTTTTTATCAGAAATTGCACACTTATGCCATTACCTATCTGTTTGTAGGCATTTATATATTCCCCGTGGTTACAGTAATTTTGCTTGTGTGCACAAACAAACTCTCCTGACTGGTAGATGCAAGTAAAGCTGGGGGCTTAAACAAATTGCACATATAAACCCATACTTGAATGTGCAATCCTGGTAACCATGATTAAAACGTAAGCATATAAATAACATTTTTAAGCTTCTCCTTTTTAAAGTTGGAAAAGTATTTCTTGTGGTGGGTTAGATTGTACTCTCATTGCTATGATTTCTTGCTACTTATGATAATGTAAAGGAGACAGTTGCACAGAGAAGAAAAGAATTGCGTAGCTTTAGCTGATCTATTATAAAAACAATTGGTCTTGTGAAACTTGAACCCCAAAACTGAGCGCTGAGATCTTAWATCATTAAAAACTACAGTCTTATAATAAGGCCATAACAAGAAATGGTATCCTTGTAAACACTGACTGCACTATTCTTCAGTTTTTTATTGTTAATAACTACCTGTAAGAATATTATATTCCTTCAAGGTATGCCTTCTCTAGAAAGCTGTTCCACTGCTTTGTAATAAAGTAATAAGTCATGCCGGGGATAGCTTTAGCAGGCTTTCGGTGTGCACCTTGAGCGTGTTCTGAGGCATGAAGCCAAGTGCCATTAATWATTTGAGAAGTGTCTGGTAACTTAGTGTTCTTACACAGAAAATCAGTCTGATGCTGATGGGTTAACCAGTCAACAAATGTCATTGCTACGACTAATAAGCTGGAAGCTTTGGTGTTTGTCATAATTTGAAACCAGGCTGCTCCAGATGAATCACTTCCCCCGAAATGCACCCTGCAAAACAAGTAAAATAAATGATATGGTAGGAATTAACCCAGGCTAGCAGATTCATTTGTTATGGACAGGCAAATGTGCAGCTGCAAATTCAGGTGGTCTCTTCTCGCATGGGGTATAGTCAAATCCGTGATGAACTAATCAATGTTCATATTCATACTATACTCTTCTCATACCAGGGGAGAGGAGAGGAAGAAAGCAGAGAAGGATTAGAGAGAAAAAATCAGTTTATAGTATCAGTAAAAGGGGCAGGGRAGAAGAATCATGTGTATTGGAGCATTTGATAAAGGATATCATGAGACTGACAAACTGTTTTTAATACATATCAAAAGCTTTTGTACATAGATCTGTTAAGAAAGCACTGGAAGACCCTTTAAATCCTTCTGATAGTAGGAGGCATTTTTCTGGCATTTCTGTTTACTTTAAGATTGAGAGATGATTTGGAACTCTGTTATCACCAGTCTGAGAGCGCTCTTTTTTTAACTTTCAGATAATGATAAAATGTTTTCAGAAACCAGCACCACATTGGCCACTACTTGAATATATCTACAGTACTCGGGCAAACCTTACAGGCATCATAACAGATACCGTACTGAGCTAGAAAACAGAGTTAGCAAATCAACTCTGAAATGAGTTTCTTTTTAACATAATTGTGGCAGCAGAAGGAAAGAATAGAAACAGAGGACACCATATCTTAAATGGATTCGACCATTTCCTCAGCCTCTATGTTAGGACCAATATTGCAGAGCAGTTCTCCTGGGGATTTGCGTTCATCATGATCATGAAAGATATGCAAGCAAGCACATCCCTGGAGAAGTGCTGCTCTTGCTATTGTGATACAGATAATTCACAAAGGGAATTAGCTGTAAAATGGATCTAAAATCTGTAGACAAGAGGCATCATCTCTGCATCTCAATTTTTTCCTATTGCAAGAAGAAATACATGATACAGTCATACTGTCTGATGCCTATTTGCAGTGTTGTCTTATAAGGCAGGCTACCTCAGTTGTACCTAAGCGTGTAAACACTTCTATGAAAACAGAAGGCTTCAAGGTCTTTCAACTTAGACGCTAATTCTTTTCAAATTGATGCAGAGAAAACCAGCAAACACAAGTTCCTTCCTCAGTTACRTTAAATAATATTTCTTACAGCTGTTTTTCAAAATTTTCTTTTGTAAAGTTCCCTGCCGTGTTGAGAACCTTATCACCCACCTACCCYTTTTTTCCCCTTGTTCCCCCCAAAAAGCCCTTCCAGCAACAATTCCAGCCTAACCACTCTTTCCGGTTTGCTTTATGAAAACTGYAATTTGACGTGCTGAGCAGCTCCCAGCAGACTTAAATAAACCACTTTCTGCAAGCGTTGCAGTGTGGTGTCCTTGGCCTAATGGATTTTCTTGATTTCCACATTGYTTTAGTCTGAGGACTACAGGCCTGCAGAAGAACCTTCTTCAGAAAGGAGAGTAGGGGAGTGCTGCTGCCACGTGCAGCACCTAAGGGCAGGCGTGCTCCCCTCGCTTTAAAATACACACATTCTGCCGTTTGGCCTTGACTTGGGCAGTCACTGCGAACTAAACATGTTAAAAGGAAGCTGTTAAAAATATTCTGAGATTCAAACATTCTGTCCAYTCTTCTGCCATGTGCCAGCAAGCTTTCTTGCCCAGTGCTGGCTACCAAAWCAGGTTGCTGCTTGTCGGGCTTTTGTGTTCCAGGTCCCGGATCAGCCAGGGCGGCAGAGTAAGAGGAACACTTCTACTACTCTAGAGGTACCTGCAGCAAAAATACTGGAGTGTTGGTTAATAACTGCAGCTGATTCTCTGTTTTTTTTTTTTTTTTTTTTTTTTTTTTTTTTTTTTTTTTTTTTTTTTTTNTTTTTTTTGTGTGTGTGTATTTGCATAGGTAGAGAATGCTCCTTGGTGTTACATTGCACCAAGGGACTCATATACCACCTTTTTACTGGACGGGACTGAAGGAATCAAAAAAGCATTCTCTTTAAAAATAAAGCTTTGCAATGATGGAACACTGATTAAACAAAACAATAAAATGTCTTCTTAAGAACATACTTAAAAATTGRGAGTTTCCCTAGCTGCTGCAGCCAGATTTTTTGACTGGATCATTAACACCTACCATTTGCTCCAGGGCAGCGTTGCCCTGAAACATTCGTAGGGTTGCATTTCTCCTGCTTCTCYAGTTGCCGGTGGTCACTGGAGATGCTCGACGCAACTTCTTTCTCTGCTTGGAGATGCAGTGGTCTTTTCCTTCCGTTCTTTCTCTGTGTGCCTTCCTGATCCCATTACTGCCCTTCTTGCCCACTTGTCTCATGGCTCCTTGATTAACATTCCTATTACAAGCCTTAATTACCCTGACTGATGTCTTCTGTGAACTATCTGTCACCCTAAACACTGTATGTTTTTTTTCAAAAAAGGTATCATCTAAGATACCATTTTATATTAAAAAAAAATGCAAAAATGACTCCTAAGTCCATATTTAAAAAGAATGCATAACAATTTAAACAGCCGTGAGTATTAATGTTCTTTAGTTTAGTTAAATATATCGCATTTTTTCTGGTGTAATTTGTACACATGTAGATCAATACCCATTTGAAATCACATATTGAAACATACTTTTTTGAGAACTGTACCATGCATAGGCCAGTGATCTCCAGGGATATGAATATGCAAAATAATCTGAAAAATAAGCATATCTATCAAATGTGTTACTAAGCTATAAAATAAAGAACTTAATTGCACTGTTTCACTTGTGGAAACTTGGGATGACGTTTACTTTTTCTTAATGTAGCCAGTTGTTGCTGTTACAATCATTTTAGATTTATTTCAGGCTCTTGAGGATGGAAGGAAATATTGTAAGATTCAATGAGAAAACATTTTTATTGTGCTTTGAAGCTATTCATACCAATTTTGCATGCAAACTTAATTATAATTAATAAGTTGCTTAGAGTACTGCACACCTGCTGACATATAGTAGAAATAAATGTATTCTCTTTTGCCCATTATAAATTTGAGAAATAATTTATGGTAAAGTTTGCATGGAACCTAAACTGATGATCTGCCAGTGTCTGGTGCATGAAAAGGAGACGGATTTTTTGCAACCTAATGAGGTTGTAGGGATCATCTCCAGTCTCATCATCTCTTTGACTTTGTCTGCTCTGACAGCTATAAATGTGTAGGTATATGTGTGTGTGTGTCTGTGTGTGTGTATAAAAAGTATATGTACATACACATATACAAACATACGCAATTATATATTCTATGCATTATGTAATAGCATARTATTTTACAATAATTTATATAAATATAAAAGCATGCGTGGGCAGGAAATGTGTGTGTGCATGCACATGAAAAAGCATTCACATCAAAATGCACACTCTTGCCAGAGAATGAGGGCAGCAAGCAGGTGGCAGGTATTAAGTTGCAGGGGGTGGAAGGCTCTCAGGCCTCTCTTGTRTTTCTGATCCCAGAACTTCCCTGGATTTTTTCCAAATAGAAAAAAAAATGCCATGCACTTGGATGATCCATTAAATTAGATGAGACTGTGTGTTTAACAGTGCGTTTAAGTCTATGAAGGCAATRTATGGAGAATTAACCACATTAAATGTGCCTTCCTTATATAGAGAGCATAGTGGAAAAGCATGTAAATAAGGTACAGCGGATAGGCAACCTGTGACAGGCTAATTCTGCTTGTGATTCATTAGCAAAGAAAAGAGCACCAGAAGATGTATTACTCCGAAGTGTTACTTATTCTGAGCCTCAGCCTCCCTCTTGGCTGCCGGTGAAGGGAAGTCCAGAGCTGACCGTCAATCTTCCTCACAGACCTTTGAAAACCCTTCCGTGACTTGGAACTGACCCACAGCAGGTTTTAAATGGACCGCAGCGAAAATAAGGAAAGTAGCTCAAGTCCCTGAGTAATTGTTGCTCTGTATGCAGAAAGCAAAGCTTGGTAACCTGGTTCATTTTCACACTGCACAAGCTATTTGAGTGACCTCAGCAGCAAACAAGGTATTTCTCTTTGCTGCTCTCAGAAGTCTTTAGTTGGCAGCTTGAAAGACTTGGAGGAGTAGCTGACAAAGCACCGTAAGATGTACCGAGCAGTGCTCGCCGGTGCTGTGTAGTGCAGACCCCAGCTCTTTGATGAGCTGTTGAATTGTATCTAATATGACAGGCACTGATAAAATTAATATCATTGACTGCTCTCCTTGTCTGTGTGAGTTTTTGGATAAACCACAGATTCTTTAAAAGCGTGGTATGCGACCTGAATCCCTACTCAGGTTACTGTATTGCTCCTAATACGGTGTACAGAGCAGAACTGCTTTGATGTGAAGTGCAACATTATTTGATATCTCCCAATGATCTTTTTTGTCATTTCCAATAGTCATTTTAGTAAACAACATCAATAGAATATTGAGATATGGGAATGTCAGAAAGTAAGTAACTGGCAAAAAACCCAACTACAACAAAGAGAAGGAACAATTAATTTATCTCTTTTCATTATGTAGTTAAATTTGAGAAAATAGCTTTATACTTGTCTCTCTTTCTTTCCTCTCCTTTGTTGCTCCAAAATCAAGGGTATGAGTAATGCTATCCTCCATGGTCCACCTCAAAGAATACAAATATTAGGGAGCAAAAGATACACACAAGGGAAATGATTGKTTGGGGCATATGTGTGCAGATGCGTTCAAGTGCATACAGAAATACAGTCCTAACAAACTTACAGCAAATAAAGAGAAAATCAGTTTTTGTTCTAAAAAATTTGGTTAGTCTGTCRCTAAGTTTTTTAGAGGCATCAGTTGTCCCATCTTTACCATCTGTAGGAACTGAACCAAACTAGATCCTTGCTATCTTGACACTTGATGTCTTCTACTCTTGTGGTTTCAGCTTACCACTCCATAACCTATAGTCTGTCATGACTGGTCTTTTTCTGGTGACTTCTTCATCATAGCTCATGATTTCTGCTGCATAGGCTCGCTGTCAGTTTAAACATGACCCAAAGTGTATTACCTCCCTTTTCTCACAGTCCATTTGTGACCTGAATAAAACAAGGATCACGGGAAAAAAATGGAAAAAAAAAAACCATGAGATGATATGATTAAATTGTATTCACATTCAAAGAAGATTGTCATCATAGTTCCTACTGCCAACTTGACTTTATGATCATATTTTGCCTTTTGAAGGTAATACACAGTGTGTAGCTTTCATTATATCCCTCTCCTGTTCTTTCCTATGTAAGTTTTTTACTGTAAGTCAATTTAGATAATATTATCATTCCCAGTTTCTGCACAATAGTAGAATAGAACAGACTTGCTAGATTGCTCTTTTTATAAAGTGATTGGATGTCAGCATGCTAAGACAATTTTAAAATCTGGATATTCGTATCCTGACAAAATATAACAAACAGGAAGGACATCCGTGTCGTTATAGCACGTTAGTGGATTTCAGGAAGGGATTAAAAAWATATATGAAATGGTAAAGCATAGCAAGCTACATGTTCCCAAAAGATTAAGACACCTCTTCCTCAACTACTGGCAGTTGCCGACCATTATAAATGACAACGTTGTCTTCTCTGTTTTAATTTGATTTATGAGTTCTCACCCAGCTATGAAAATCCAGTTTTTGTGAGGACTGTTTTCCTACGCACAGAGCAGCAAGTGTCAAGCATACCTAAAAGCTGCTCCTGAGTTTCCGTTGTGCTCGCTTTGCTTCAATTAACTTGATAGTCGTTGATTCAGATGTTGTGAAAATATGTGAAACCATCTTATTTTTTCACAGTGACATACTCCCATGCAGCGGTGAAAATAACCCTTTTTTTTAAGGCAAAAAGATTTACAGCTCTTGAGCTGTAAATCCATCACAGTTGCCTTGACCAGGTTTCATTTCTGTACAGAAGAGTTTCCAGGCTTCAGAAGAACATGATAGGTGTCGCGGTCTCTAGCAATAAGGACTCTTCTGCAAGCAAAACCACAGCTGCGTTTTGTAGCAATCGACCCATGACCTTATTTACTGGAATGGGCAATTCAAGTTAACTACACAGTTTCTGTAGTTTTAAAACATTATAGGCAAACTCTGATAAAGTTACAGTTCAGCACATTTATACATATGTTGTCATTTATGAAACAAATTAAATTAACAGTGCTTCTCTGCATAATCTCTGGTATTTCACTGGAGGAAACTTTAGTGTCTTTGAATTGTTCATTCAAATATTCTGCTAATTACTTAACCATTAAGACAATATATTATCTTCCCCTAGGCTTTACAAAAGTCAAATCTCATATAGTTGGTACCATTAGTAACTCACAAAGTCATTTCTGTTAGATAAAGTTGGGGAAAATAAGGCATCTACTGCTGATTTAGAAGTTAGAAAAAAGACTGCATGTTAACAAAGACACAAACAAATCCAAGGTTTTTTGGAAGAGTCACGAAGGTTTTTTCAGACAGCTGAGTTTCAGTTTACACTAACCTATGCAGAAAAAACTTGTGAAAATGACTGATGTAATAATTATTAGCTGAGTCAAGAAAATGTGATGAGAAACACTTCGAAAACACTGATTTATCAGCCCATACAAAATGACACTTCTTGCGTATATAAATATTTGGAACAGGCTTTTAACTTGTATTTTACTTGGGCTGTGATTTTGCATAGGAAACATGTCTTTTTTTTCCATTTTCCAAATACAAAAATGCACCCAATTAAGATTAAAAGTTTCCAAGTTTTTGATTTGGCCATCAGGCAGCTTGTGCACTAAGTAGTTCTCTGTGGCTGGAGTTCTCCCACAAGAGAACCAACAACAGAAATAATATAAATGCAACCAAAACCTAAGATCCTGATTCATTAAGGAACTTGGCAAACTTTAAGAATGTGAGTAAGACTGCTGATTAYCCCTTTACAGAGTCATATCCTAATTCTTATTTTGGATAGCGTGTGATTTTATGTCTAAAAATTGAATACAACATCTAGTGCATGTGGATGGTTTGGTAGGTCAACCTGAAGTCCCATGTGGTGATTTACATGCAGTAATGCAATTTGGAGTCTCATACCAAAACATTTACAAACTACAATTTTACAAAAAGTTAGGCGTAGATTTGATATTACAGTGAAATGCACATACAGTTAGCACCTTCGTGCAATTTTTCTGTGAGTTTTAATAGAAAYGCCTAGGAACTGTGTTTGACAGCGATCTTGCTTAGCCTTAAGCTCCCTGAGGACACCTAAGGCCAAAWAATACTCAGTTTGGGGAAGACAACGCCAAAGGAGAAGAAAGCAGTGGAGAGATTCTTCTCATTCTTTTCTATGCAGCAGAGATTGCTCTGTAATGGACTATGAACAGTGTAAAGATGYACTCAGCTTGTGTCAATTTACTCATAGGCTCAGTCCCATCCTGTTGTTGATATAATGACATCAAAATGCCAGAAGGAGAGAGGTAGGGACCTTTGGCTAATTCTTTTTGGTGGTGATTTCGCTGGAAAAGGTCTTCAGCCCATCATTCTAGCTGTGCACAGGAGAGGAAATACTCAGTCAAGGTGTAATTCATCACAAGGTGGAAGAAAACACAGCCCTTAAAACGTAGTATTATATATTCGTCATGTTCAAGAGGAAGTCTTTTGGAGTTTAGTTAACAGTCAATGTTGAGCTTATATACTTGTAACCCAACACTGTGGCAAATTTTCACATGCCTATATGCCTTCATTGGTTATTGTTTTTCTCTGAAATAATCTCAATCACAAGTTTCTTTGTTGTCTTTCTTGGAATACATTAACCAAGCACTGTTCCAATCTCCAGGACCGCTTAACATCTCCTAAATCATAGCAGTTGGGGTGTCTGCTTAATGAGCTTTAAAAATAGTAAGTCTAATATTTGCAAATTTTCTGTGGAAAATGTTAAACCTTACCAAATGTGTCTGTTAAAGTTGAAATTCTGTCATTAAAGCGTGGTATTTTTGTGTAACATCTAAACTTAGATAGGTACAGCAATTGAAATGCTGTTTTGGATGTATGCTGCATATTCATTGATTTTTACAGAGTAACAGTTTATTTTCTTTCACCTTGAATGTTAGCAATCAGCATTCTGCAGAGTTCAGTTGTTCAAAACCTGGGATCATTTGGGGATACTCAACTTGTATTATCTTATTTTGTCTATGAAGGAGTAGTTTTTACTTTAAAGTACATTGTAACCATGCTCATCTCATTTTACATTTGGCCAGAGGGGTTGTCAATAGTTTTGTAAAATTAACCTTAGAAAAGCTTCCCTGCTATCTTCTGCCTTAGGATGTGTGGTGTGTACCTGGCTTATTGAATAAATGTATTTGGTTTAGCTTCAAATGAATTTTCTTCAGCTTTTCCATTAGAGTATGTATGTGCTTTCTTGCAAGAGACATGCTATATCAAAAACAAAACTATAATTGCTTAAAATAAATTCAAAAATACCATTTCAGCCCAAAACATTTACTTTATAGAGTTAGAAATAAATCTTCAGCTTCCCCTTCAGTTTTATTTTAAAATAATGAGCTGCTTGAAATTTAACCAAACTATTTCTCCAGAAAGTGAGTGGTATGTTTCTTTTGATCCCAAGTAGTTTGTCATTTGGGTGACAAAAGGGAAGAAGGAGTGATCTGAGAACTGACAGACATAAATTTGAGGAGTAATGAGGATTTTAAAAAGCATTCATTTTGCTTTGACTAGAAACGTAACTTGGAATTGCCAACTTTTTAATCACAGACGTCTTTATGAATGGTATGAAAGGTAGCAATTAAAAAGCAGGGATTTAATGTTCATCCTCAGATAAGCCGTGGCAGGATTTGGGCATGAGAAAGATAGAGGGGAGCAGGCATGCGTGAAGCTCTTCCCCGTTTCCCGTTGCCTCGTCTCGTCCTTCCTTCCAGCACAGCTCGGCCGAGTTGGCGCCTGGGGTCTGTGTCCCCAGTGCTGCCTTCTTCCTTGAACCAAACCTGCTGTCRTTCCAATCAGCGGAAAGTTACCACCGACTGTACTCACAATCGTATCCGACTGTTAGTCTTCTTTCTAATGGAAAACCCCTGCTGTTCCCACTCCTCTTATCTCTGAAACCAGAAATACTTACATTTTTTCTTCAGCGACAGCAGGGCAGGATTCCTCCCTTCCGTCTATTCAGCGAAGTCAGAAAAGCACGCTGGGATGAACGGCTGAAACGGTTGGGTCAAAGTTAAGCTCTTAAAATTACATTTGAAAAATTGACTCCTGAATTCTGATAGGCAATGAACGGCTGTCTTTTCCCCTCCCATCTTCTCATTCTGCCCGCTGCTGTCTTTGTATCAAGCCCTTTGGAATCAGAAGCAGAGCTGATGTGTAGATACGTTATCTATAAGCTAATACTTTGTAATAAGTCACTTAACATGAACTGACAGGGAATCTGTAAAATTGCACACTCTTTGGTAGTATTATTTATAGAAGACTTCATTTGAATATTGCTATTTTGTCCTGTGTTAAGAGAAGGAAGTACTGCCCAGTTCTTGTAGCAATATAAAGAAGATAGGCTTGAGTATGTCAAAATAAGAAATGCTKCATGGATCTTCAAAATGGTATTTATAGCAATGGCTCCCATCCTACTGCTGGAGGAGTCAGAGGGAGTATGAGTCTCTATAGTCTGTACATGCTTTAGCTGCTCTGTYAGTTGTTTCAGTTCTGTTTCTGATTGAGAAGTCATAAGATAGTAACTGCTATAAACCAGTGGAAAAAGAGGTATACATACTGGCATGTGCAAATGTGGTAACTGGCAGGAGAAAGGAAGAAAGAAATTTTTTCTGAATATGTGTGATGAAGTCTGAAGATGGTTTTAAAACAGTATTCCATAATGCAGGCCTGACAGATTTATGATAGGATTTATTTTAATGACGTATTTCTGCTTTGTAGGCTAGCAGAAAGCCAGCTAAGGTTGTGCTCTGGTCCAGAACCAGAGGGACTCCTGCTCTAAGTAACTGGGACCTGATGGCCTCTGACCATTTCAATGTCCCCCATCCGCAGGGCAGCTGCTATTCAGACTGTTTCCTGGCGCAAATTAGAGTAGCCTCAGGCTTGCAGGAATTTGTGCTGGAKTATATTAGCACCTTCTACCTACATCTTCAAAGGTGGTTTTACCAGCACCTTCTAGCCTCTCGTGCCAGCAGGACACAGAGGACCCAGCTGATGTGACCCTTCTGTCAGAAGCTTCTCACAGGACTGTGGGCAGGTCAAATGCACCAATAAATACAGGGATAAGGTCATCCCAGTCCTCATCAAGGTATTGTGAGGGTAAACACATTAATATTGCAAGTCTCTATTACTTGTATATGGAGGCCATATAAATAACTTYGAGAGATAATAAACTATCCTGCCTTTCTGCCTTATTGGCACATGGAACCAACATAAAACATACACAATGCGCTTGTATTTARTGATATTAAGGAAGTTTTCTAGATGACCATTTCAAGAAGCAGTGATGGCTGTCTATAAATTTGTAAGCTTGTCCCTTACAGTGATTTCCCATTGCAGATACCAAGAGCAGAGCCTCTTTTATTAAATCCTCATGCCAAAATAAAAATTGTGTAGAATTGTATGATCGGATACCATATCGATCTAGATCGGAAAGGAAAGAGGACGCMTTATAAATATGTGAGGCAGATTTTATTTAGGACCAAGACTTGCTGCTGTTAGTGAAACATGGTTTTCTTGTTTTGCAGCTTGCAGGCCCGGCTTCTACAAGGCTTTTGCCGGGAATGTGAAGTGCTCCAAGTGCCCTCCCCACAGCCTGACCTACGTAGAAGCAACGTCTGTCTGCCAGTGTGAGAAGGGGTACTTCCGAGCCGAGAAAGACCCGCCGACTATGGCATGTACCCGTAAGTTGGATCAGTACAGTTGTCTGCAGTTGCTTTCTTCAGTGCCTCGTTTGTTCACTTGTGTATTTAAGAAGTTGAGTGTGTTTGTGCATTTTGCGTGGGAGTCTGTTAAAAACTAAAGGAGATCTTTTGAACTCTGAATTTAAACAGCAGGTTTCTATATAGTCCTGATATCCCTGAAAATGCCAAAGTGTTTCTTAGYTTAGTGACTTTTAAAATTGTATTTCTGAACAGTAAAACAGAATGTAATGATTGTCACATAGATAAATTTTAATTGTGAGTATGTATTTTAAATACAATACAATGCTTGTACAAAAAACTTTATTACGCTGAGGAGGCATACAAAGRAAAAAAAAAGTGATACAACATATCCTCCTGTTTCCCTAGGTGTAAGTGAACATTTTGACTATAGGACAAATATCATCCCAACATGTTGAAATGAAAGCCTGCCTCTCTAAAACAGACAGCAGAATCATAAAAAGGAAGGAATGGAAGGACATATCCAATCAGGAGGAGATATGATTAAACACTCTAGCATATCTTCTTCTTTCAAAACTGAATTAATCCTTCTCATACAGCTGTGATAATGAAAATTGAAATTGAAAAATGAAAAAATGAAAATTATGATAAAATAATTTTTAGAAGATAATTGTTTGTTATCTTTGTTAATCTAAATTGGCTTTAAGACAAAACTGATGCCTAGCAAAGGAGAGATATTTTTATTATTTGATCAACTTGCTCATGTCTAGAAACATTGTAAAAACATAATTTTTCTTTTCAGTTATTAAAATATTTCTCCTATATTTTTCATATGCAGTTCATTACTTGCTGGGATTCATCTTTTGGTCGTAAAGCAACCATATCTGTTTAATCTAAAAACTTGGAACTAACAGCAGTAGAACTTAAAGGTCCATGGATGAAATACTCTATTTATGTATAAAATACTGTTATTTGAAAAGGACAATTAAAATCTGTTCACAAAATTTTCTAAGATACATAGTTTCCTATATAGCATTGTGCTAGTGGAGGATTTGATTCAAATTAATTTTGTGCCACAGTCCTCTTGTTAAGATAATTGTAAAATAATTAACCGATTAAATGCATGAAGCATTTTAACATGCTAAGTGTACCAAAAGCTTAAGGGATAAAACCGTCAAAACAAGGTACAGCCACAAARAACAGCAACGCACAGTCAGAAGTTTGGTACGTCTCCACTGGATAAGGCAGCATCACGTGGAAGTATCTGAGCTGACTCTGGCAAGGGATAAAGCCACGTTAGCAGAACTGACCTGCTTCCGTGGTCATGCCAGTCTTTCTGTGGCACTGTCCTGGGCAGTCTCGGTGTGCATATATATATATATGACCTGCAGCTGATTGCCGTAGTTGTAGGYGTTCTGTATCGAAAGACCCAAAGGGCTTTAGCAGACAGTTGTTTTGCCATAGGGCTTTCAGAGGAGAAGGTTAAGTCCTAACCACCAGCTACGTGTGGCGCATAGGGTTYGGAGAGGTACTTTAGTCCATCCAACTCTTTCTGCTGTCAGAAGGAGCWCTGGAGCACGGCACGTAAGCTCATCTTTTCACACAGAATGGGAGAAAACGATGTTTGTCTAGACTTCCCGCAGGAAAATGGTGATTACAAGTAACTGCACTCAGATGAGTGCCCTAAGCACGGAGCATTAACACTTACACACAGAACTAACCCCTTCCCAGGTGCTCTTCACAGCTTCTTGTTTAGAAGGATGGTTTCATTCATGCATTATGTAGATGTGGTTTTGTTTTATTTACAATTCATTGATTTTCATCTCCAAAAGACASTTCTTTTCAGAAAAATGACTCACATATGGCATTGTGATTCCGTAATTATCTTTCAGAGCTCAGTTCGAAGCCCAGCTCGTCATTAGTATTGATAAGGCAGGAAGGAGCAGGAGAGCTTTGCGGCACCAGGGAGCAGGTACTTGCAATGCCCCTGAGCTGCTTCCTCTTCCCCAGGGAAAGAAGGATGTTGAGGGCTGYCTTGGCTGAAAACTGGCAGAGGAGACTTGCTAAGGTCCCTTCCCGCTGCGGACGGCAGCCAGAGCAACCGAGTGAATGGGGACAGGGAAGACATCAGCCACAACAAGGGTACTGGAGCCCTGTCTTTCCCAGGGAGGCAGTGAATCACGTTCCAGTTTCTGCTTTGCTCTTGGTGCAGTGCCACCATGCATTGCCTCTCAKTCAGCTTCGGTAGGAAGGTATCAGTACTACCTTGACTTCAGCGGCAGATGCATTCGTATGCATTCATCTTATACCTACCATGATGATTACTGCGCTAATTGTCAGCTCTGCAAATGATGCTGAGACTGACAGGCAGACTGGGCTCTTAGCGTCTTGCACATCATCAGTAACGAAGAGTCTACAGGCCAAATTATTCCCTAAGTGGTGTCTTTAGCCCCAGAGCTTTCAAATTATGCTCTCAGTTATTAAAATTATGTTTCTGTCATAAATACAACCTCACTGCCTTCGGTGGGTCTGCACAGATGTGGCTAATTTAAATTTAATAAACAGTGGGACTGGTGGTGTACAAGACAGAGTAGATTTTAGCTTGTTCCCTCCAAACTGTCGTCCTTTACTGTGGTAAGTGGAGTTCAAAAGTTAGAAGAAAAATGAGCAGATTTGGCTAATAAAAAGACAAAGCTGTGCAGTAAAAAAAGGCCTTATCCACCTAATCACTTTGGAGGTAATTCTTCATCTTTGATGACAATTTGCAAATTTATATCCTGAAGTGTGAGAAGTGAAATAAGAGATTAGAAAATTTTCTTGTGACTTCTTAAATGAGAATTGGTTTTTGAATCAAAACCAGAATGAACAGTGTGTATTCCTCCTACAAACCTCTTCATATGCTACTATTTTGAGCCAACTGTTTTCATATCCATTTTATTTGCTTCCCCAAGTCCTGCAAAGCAGTATGCGTAAGATAAGTAGACACGTTATTTTCTTTCTCTTTTCATTCTTATACATAATTAGAAAATATTCCTTACTCCAGAATTTTTCCTCGCTCCTGGAAAACTTGCATGTGCAGAAAATAAGGACTTTGATTTAAGAGACTATGAATTTAAGAGTTTAGCTTCGAGCATCCATTTTTTTCAAGTTGAGCTCCAAACTCTAAGTTCAATAATTCTGTGAAAGTGCATACTATATGCTTTTCAAAAATTGTACAGTTCCCATTTTTACTTCATATAACCATATTTTATAAAAGAAAAGTGTGCACTTTTGTAGGGGAACATAACAGAATGCTAATTTTAATAAGAGAAAAGAAAATTACATTAGGATATGTTGTTAATCTCCTTCTCCTAGCCTTTTCCCATTTGATTGGCACTTGTTATCAATCTCTTGCTGCTACACTTTTTCCTTACTGTATTTCTTTGCCATCTATGAGTACTCTATCAGTGAGCTGTCTGCACACACAGCGAGCAACAAATAGCAGCATATCTAATCCCCTGTCTGATTACTCTGTACATAAACTCCAACATTTCCCACTGTAATGTAATTGGATAAATTGATCCGTCTTTTCAAGGTCAAAGGCAGGCAAGCTTATATTGAATGTGCGAGTCTGAACACATTTCTTTTCATGTTATGCTTAAATAATTTTGAACCCAACACATACTGTTCAATAACAGCAGCTTCTGCCAGAAGCTATGTTCTCTATCCTGAAACTTTTTAAGAACTGCGTAGAGAGCCACTGCTGTCTGTCAGCAGCAAAATCAAGCCACATTCTTGAAACCTTTAACACTGCTGTATCTATTGTTATTCATATGTGTATTTCCTTACACTTTACCATTATGCTCAGACTTGGAATATTGTTTTGCAGTCTTCGGCTCCCATCACGATAAAATTCTTCATGCATGCCTCATAGAAAAAAGAATAAGTGATTCCGAAAAGGAAAAAAARATGTCATATGGCATTTCACATCCAACGATATTACTTATCAACACCATATATGTGTGTGCCATGTACAGTATGTATCTACCATGTATATGTATGCATATATATAAAAAGCAATGAACTGAAGAGACCTAGATGCTAATTCTGGGTAACCTCAGACATGGTGGTTAACTTCTGGCCTTCCTCTCTGAATTCAGCATGCAAATATCTCACACTTTTAAGGGTCCAATAGTTTGTAACTGATGATTCTCACTTAAAAAGCAACAAAGTGCTTTCCACACGGTCATCACACAGTAGTATTTAAAAAGCTGCATTTTCCTTACTAGACTTCGGCAGCATTTGGTTGGCTCCTCCCTTCCTCTGTAAAGGGTAAAATGTGTTTCACCTTCCTCGAAGGAGAGCACACAAAAAGCAAGATACACTCGTCTCTGTTGCCCTTGGCATGGGCAGTGCTYCCCCATAAGACATCGACTCCATTGAAAGTGCAGAAATGCTTGTTTCATTATAATCCTGAAATGAAGCAAAAGACATTGTTCACACTTGGGCTGTGTTTTATCTCAGAAGCAGAAGAGCATATTTTTTTAATGCTCATCCCTCTGAACTGTGTTGTGCTCTGTTGCATGAAATCCAAAGTCATGAATTTTGCCATGAGGAAAGGCTCCATCATTTTCACCAATATACTTGTGTACCTTAAAAATCAACACGAAGAAGTGCCTGAGAGCTTTACACACAGATGTCTGCAGAAGGGTTATTGCTGCCAAGTTTTTTCAATGTGTCAAATAATCTTTGTATAATTCATAAATGATAACAAAGCAATCAGGCCACATTCATAAAAGCCCAGTGACACATAATTTAGCTGAATCTGAGGATTAGAATTAATTGTCTCTCTTTGTTCCAAGTTCTAAATCTTAGTAAATGATTCACTGCATGTCATTACAGCTTAATATTTGCATGAAATCACAGTTTAACTGGCATAATTTAGCAGCAATTAAAAACCTATTTAATTGTCATGCAAATTGGCATGAGGGGCCTTGAGTATGAAGGGTGTTTCAGATTTTTTTTCAGTATTTGCAGGCGGACAGTTATATTCTTTCAGACACCCCTAAGGTAATTGATAATGTTCTCCCTACTCACTGAAATTTGAGTGTACAATAATTCATGTTTCCTCTTATAATTGAGAATTAAGTCTCAAATCATAAATGTATCACCTTTCACTCTCTAGTGGAAACCAATAAAAAAAAAAAGATTATTTTGTCTACCATATTGATTCATCTATTGATGCTTTCTATATAGAATAGCAAAAACCTGGTATAAAATTAAAATAGATAAAGCCAGGGAAAGAAAAACTTCTTTATCACCTGTATCCACAACAAYTCCTATACTTTGGCCTGCCAAAGGTGATCAAGTAACTTACAAAAACTGAGCTATGATGACCCATTGTCATAATATCTATAGTTTACGTAGGATTAAATTTAAACTAGTTTTAAAACATTGGCTTCAATCCTACAAGCAATTACACACATACTTAGTTTTAAGTGCATGAGTATTACCAATTATTTCAAGGGGATTACTGATTTGCTTAAAGTTATGCACATATGTAAGTGTGATTAAGGCTCATCCTCTATATTCCTAAATCTCCTCATTGGTTTTAACAGTGGGAATTTGTTAAGACTAGTCATTATTTAATTCTCACAGCATGTTTTTAGGGGAAACATAATTATTTCTCTCATCTTCACATAAATATTAAAAACTGGAGCTTAAGAAACCTGTGTTAGTGTTAGCTTATTCCCAACTAAGGATGCTAGAGAATGCTTTCCAGGGTAGCTGGCTGTCCAAATTTGCAATAATTTTATGGGAAATTGAGAAGAGTGTAATTCTGCCTTGACTGTCAAAGAACTGAGACACTCAAAGATACAAGGTGCTTTGGACCACRTCAGCATCCTCAGGGCTGCACCATATGTCTCTTTTCCTTTGGAAAACTATGTATTAATATTATTCATCTTTATTAACAAATTACATTTAGAAATACTTCCATTTTAAGGTATTTCAAATGTGTCAGTTTTATCACAAGGTCACAGCCAAAGGCCAGGAAAGAAATATCCACAATATTCGCTGTCTATAAAAGCTGCAAAACACAAAAATAAATATCTTCTGCCAGGATCCAGAAATATTTATTTTTAGTACAAACAAGCCCTGATACTTTTCGGCTAAATGATTCCTTGATGCTTTAAATCATGACTGGTCTTTATTGTCAGGGGCTCTTTGGCTGCTAACCATGAACTCTGCACAAGTAGTTATGCTAACACACTGAAAATATCTTAAACCTTCTTGTTCACTAGTAATGCAAAGCAGCACCTCCAAGTATGTTAATTTGCAAGTGCTCAAAATCTAGTAGCTCACTCATCAATAACTTACTTACCTCAAGGTAAAAATCATTCAAATAAAACCACAGTCTCAGATATTTAAAGTTACAAGTAAATATCAGAAAGAAAAAAGCAACACAAATATTCAACTACAACTCACAGAGAAGCTTAACATGTTTTAGTTCACATTATCCCCCATGCCTCCATATGCAATTTTTTTGCTTTGTAGGCTTTCCAGCTTTTATGCCCATATTTATGCCATATAAGTAAACACCTATGATCACTTTAAAATTACTGCTTTTGGTGAATGATGACTTTTTTCTCTGACTATTATTGCCCCCATCYTTCATTAAAATTAGTGTTAGTTCTTGCTGCTATATGAAGTGATAGCTATATAGATGCTATATACTCTATATACTTTGTCAGTAAAATAAAAGATATATTAATGTTTTCTGGTAAGGTATATTCTGTTTCAGTATTCAGGATCATCTTTAAAAAATAAGAATGTGAGTAAACAGAATTATTTCAGTTATAAGTGCACATTTCAAAACTATTCACAGGCTTGAGTTTCTAAATTACTTTTTTATTCTGTCAAATAGCTTAGAGTTTAAAAGTCCAGTCAGAGCACCAGAGGTGGTAGTAGTGGCGTATCTTAAGAGGAAAAAAATTGGAATTGAATGAATAGTAAAAAGTAGGTATAACACTTTCTTTATTTGCTGAGATATGAGATCCTGATTTATATATCAATCATTAGGAAAAGCTCTGCTACAGTAATCATGCCATTTCCCTTCCTAAGGCAAAGGTCCAATTTATGGGAGAGTCCTTTGGGCACAAGGTCTTGGTCTCATGCTACAAATTGTTGAGCTGGAGCTTGCAAAGGTGTTGATCAGGGTTTTTTTAATGTTTGGTTCTTCTCTGATTACCATTTTTATTAAGGACAGTATGATATTTGACTTATCAGACTTTCTCTGAATGGACTTGGCGTGCCAATCAATGTGTTGGTTGAAGTATACTCTATTAAGAATTATCTGAGGCTATTTGCAAATCTTTCATATGGCCTTTCAATCTGCTTTAGAGTCCCTAAGGCAATAAAATGTTCACTCAGAGTCTCACTGAGAGTTTAAACAGTATCTCAATCAAAACTTTATGGTTATGTCTTGCATGCAGGTTGTATAAATCATGAAAACTTGTAAGAGAAGAATAAACTTTTCCAAGCTCTGCTAACCATTCACTAACCAATCCAAGTGCTCTGTGATTTTATGCTGAGCGCTGGGAATATAACACTCAGTCAACTCTCAGGAAAAAAAAACGCAGCAATTGCTGGTTGAAATTTACTGCGGTCATCTTACATATTTAAAACTTGCAGCATAAGGACTTGCATTTTGCCAAATCCCTATATTTTACAGAATTTCTGTGAGCATTTTTTGTTGTGTTTACAAATTATGTTTGAAACCTTGTGTCTGTAAGTGCTTGTTGAATATGTTAGGTTTAGAAAGAAGCATATGATGAGAAATGGAGATAAGATGATTCAGACTGTTTTAACAATTTCTGCTTTTCCTTCATCCCTTAATCTCAAAATGATCAGACGATAAAATTCTTCCATCAGACTCTGGAAACTGGTAAATAAAGCCTCGGCAGATTTACATGTGGTCCTTCACAGCGAGTCAGTATAAGGGCTTCAGACCTGTTGGACGTGCCTTGGCTGATGTAGGCTCCATCTGATGTGGATCACTTGCAGTTCATCGAAGGCATGTGCAGAGCTTTGCCACCCCTTTCCCTGCTAAGAGCCTTCCTATACTCTGTTTGCTGCTACCACCTTGGTATTCCTCCCTGTGGCCTTGTTTTCCTTCTCCTCCATCCTCTTACATCTTTAGCTTGCAAAGGAGACGTCTTCGCCCTTACGTTGATGCTCTTGTGAAGGTCTGTGGGGGAAGGAGAAATGGGTAAACTGCCTCTTGGGCTGAATGCTCTTAGCCCATTACCAGCTTTCTGTGACTGAGCAGCAGCAAAAAAAAAAATCCCAGGGGATCATAACAGTGAAAGACTGCGGAATAAATGCAAACAATCTTGCATTTTGTATTTATTCTAAAGCTGTTATCTATTCACTGACTTACTCAGTTTAACACTTATAAAACATTAAAGATAATAAATATCAGCAAAGCCTGCCTCACTAGACATAAAACAAGGAAATAAATTTTGTGGTTAAAGTTCTACCCCAGTATCCCATAAGATTAGTAGATATTTAATACATTTTTTTTGTTATCAAGTCTAGGTTTGACTTTCCCAAATCRTTTTATATATGTCGCCTTAAATTATTTCTGAGTTCTTTCTAATTTATTTAGATTATTCAGCTCTGTATGAGCTTTGCTCTTTATTCTGGACTTTTCCGATGAATTTGTTACTGAAAAGAGCCATGGCTCTTTTAGCTTCTGTTTGCCAATAATTGCCTTAAGATTGTTTTTTGGCATTTCATGGTATACTGACAACTGTAACTTAACAGGCTTTCCCTTCCTTTCCCGCAGGGCCACCTTCTGCTCCAAGGAATGTAATTTTTAACATTAATGAAACMGCTCTCATGTTGGAATGGAGCCCACCTAGTGATACCGGCGGAAGGAAAGACCTCACGTACAGTGTAATCTGTAAGAAATGCGGGTTGGACACCAGCCAGTGTGAGATATGCGGTGGAGGTATCCGCTTCATCCCCCGGCACACAGGTCTGATCAACTCCTCCGTGACGGTGCTTGACTTTGTGTCCCACGTGAACTACACCTTCGAAATAGAAGCCACGAATGGCGTCTCCGAGCTGAGTTTCTCGCCAAAGCAGTTCACAGCTATCACAGTTACCACCGACCAAGATGGTAAGTTCTGTTGCTGCACATCTCTYTCTGAGCCCCTGCCATTTGTGCATGTGTTAGGTATATCATTTATTTATTGGGAGGCTGGGTCAGGGACTTAGCGGGTTGTGCAGCTTGTTACACATGCTTTTGGTGAGGGCTGACTGAGGGCTCAAAGTGCTTTTGTCAGTGGCCCAAGACCTCCGTTACATCGAACACAAAAACACATCTTCGCTTGAAATTCAGTGTGCACTTTGACTACCTGAGACTACCTGTATCAGTGGTTCATCAGAGTTGAGGTCTATGTCTGGTCCTTCTCCAAGTCTTTCCTTTTGATTTTGATCGTGAAAGTCTGGAACATCACACTATTTATCCATCCATTTCACAATCCAGAGCTGAAGTGAAAGCAGACCCATTTTCTTTACTATCCATGTTTCATAGTCCTATAGCATGCTTTACTATAAGATACTTCAACATCTGTATGCACCACTTCCTTAAGTGAGGTATCCTAATAATTTTTCATTCATTTATCTATTTTTGAGCTCTATTGCTTTTGAGCTTTTTTTTTTTCCTATTTCAAATTCATATTCAGGGCAGTCCTTTATGAGAAACATGAGAAACTAAGAGAGCTCTGTCATTTATTTCTGCAACATTTTTTTCTCCCATCTATAAAAATACATTACTATGCCAGCAAATGGCAAAGCAATCTATAGTAGTGTTATCTTCTGGCTTGTGTTACTGTAGATCACAAGGTTATTTCAAAATTATCCCTTGCTGACATTTGTTCCAGAAATGTTTTCACCTACTGTGCAGTGACATTGCAAGTGCAGCTGAACTGTTTGAACTGTTTCCTGTAGAACAGGAACTAAACTAGCAAAAATAGAATATTGAGTAGCAGAGTAGTAGAGCTGTGGTAATATAAATGTATTTAGTAGAAGTGCTAATATTGAGGATCCCACCATGTTCCAGCAGTAGGAAGGCCCTGGGTTCTGTCRCTGATCAGCCTAGCAAAACTCTGCTTACCTGTGTATCTATCTGGGGCAAGCAGTTTTGCTGATGAGTAAGTAATGACTTGTTTGCCTTTGGGCATATGAAAATTAACATCTTGCTGTGATGATGATGATGATAATGGCAATACTAATAATATTCATGCAAGTGGATCAGGAAAAGCACGAAAACTGCTCCCTTACCCTTCACGTGATGGGGGTAATAGAAGAGCTAATTATGTAATATGCCTAATTAGATGTGCCTTGCACTGAGAATTGTCTTAAGGTCTTGTAGGCTATATATCAGGTTGTGAACTTGTGTCTCTCTTTTGCTTTCTCATTAGAGGAAAAAAAGTGGGGCCAGAAGCTGCCCCTGTGTATACTTATTTTTAGGTGTTTTGATACATGGTACTAACTGCAAGTCACCAACCATGCACAGGTGGAGGTCACCAGAGATATGCTTTATTTTTAAACTGGCTAACAGCTGTCTGAACATCACTTGTAAAGGGTAGTTAAGTGGTAGGCTTTTAAAAAATAATATATCTTTTGCTGTTGTCTGTTCCCTGTATAAGGATATAGATTTTCACTGCAGTTCACTCAAAAGAGGGGAAAAGACCAATCGTTTGGTAATTTGTGACACACTGACAGTAAACTCTAGAGTGCAGGCTGCTTGCRTTTCCTATAATAATTCTTACATGACTAAAAATGCTGTTGGAAGGGCTTTGGAGAATTTAAAGCCAGATTTCCAGAATATCACTCAGTTTATTTGGATATAAAAAGACAGCTTTGCAGGAGGAAGRATTGTAATAAACGACATGGAGGCAYCTATAAAATGTCGTTATAAAGATAAAACTATTTTTGTAGGCTTAGAAACTGTATAGTTGTATAAAATCATAAAATGGTAACTGTATATTAAAAAGATAAAGCGAGAAAGATAAAGTCATAGGAAATATGTCTTGGAAGAAAATAATGGAGTTTGGTTGATGGAAATTATTGAGACAGCAATAAATATTTTTTGTGAACTTCTCTTAGTCATGAATAAAAAGTAGTAGCAAGCCGACAGCTAGGGAATCTGACCTGAGAACAGGAAGCCGTAGAACTAAAGCTGCAGAACATTGCAGAGACTTTATTAATGGTTGTAAACCACACTAAAGTTCCCAGATAAAAGGGTTAGTGACCTTTTTAGTTTTATTGTTAGCCAACTATTAGCTAACTATTTATAGCTTAGCTTTTACCGTAGTTTAGTTTTTGCCTTTATGTTGTAAATATTTTCTAGGGGTACCTCCAAAATGTAAGCTGTTGCAATCTTGCCTTGTAATCTTACTTATCATGAAACAGGCAGCACTTGTTGTATGTTGTGGCAGGACCCTGCGCATTTTCGTATGAGCCAAAGATACAAGATTAGAGCAAAAGTTTGAAGTGGCAACAAATCGATACCTTAATGTGTACAAGGATTGCATTAGCAGAAAAAAATCTTAAGATATCATTGGTTTAAAACAATTTTTCCCTTTGATTTATGTCTAATAGAAAAGATGCATAATAAATTAGTTAGACAAAACTTTTATCTYGTGTTCATATAATCTTTTTATATGTAATCTTCTCAGGCATAATGTTTTAATACTTTTTATGCTATATGCATTGCATTGGTATGATAGACCTCTTTATAAATATATAAATTGCTTTCTTCAGTTGTTATTGTTAAGAAYGTGGAACAGTATCTGTAGCTGCTGTAAATCGAGATCATTCTGTGAGCTACAATAGTTTACAGTAGCTAAGGAGCTATCATTTAATTTTCTTTTAAGCATRTTGGATTTACTTTCCTCTAATTGCCCTTTCTTTTTATTGTTTACTTGGAATTAACAGATTCCTCTTTAAGTATGCAAAATTATTAGTTTGTTCTTTAAGAGTTTTTCCTTTTTCCTCTTTTCAGAGAAAGTATCTGTCTCTGTTGGCATTTTGCTAGCTAAGTTCATGTAATGAAGAATACCATGAGCATCCATAAAAACCGCAGAATTGTATCCCACTCCAGTTAGTGAGCAGAGGACTGTAAGAATGTGAAAGACAGAATGTGTTAGTAGAAGTGAAATAATTCAAAAGTGGTTAATCATAGAATCATAGAATCTTGGAATCACAGAACCATTAAGGTTGGAGGGGACTTCTGGAGATCATCTAGTCCAACCTCCCTGCTCAAGCAGGGTCACCTACAGCATGTTAGGCAGGATGCTCATCTTCATGCACAGAGTTCTACCATGTTAATGTTAAAATCTTAACCACCTCCACAAAAAACCACTGACATCAAAAAGATTAAGTACACTTCTCAGTTCTAACAATGACAAGAAGCAACCTAAAGGAAAGTAATATTTTTGGGGGGCTTTGCAAACTACATCCTGCAGASCAGCTTATGATTTGATGACTAAAGCATTACCTGATCTGGGCCAATACTGGCCCAGAAATGAAAAAGACTTATAAATGTTTGCTTGGGTAATAATATAAAACCCATTTGTAGCATTCTTGACTTTCTTAGTTATTAATTTCTTACAGATATTCAAAAAAATGTGCTATCCATATGTTTTCCCCCCATGGGTTTTATAAGGGAAGAGATTCATGCAGACACATTGTCCATCAGGCACCCTAAAGGACAGCAAACTCATTAGCCAACAGGATTTTGCTAATGGAGGGTGAGACTTCAGAGATACCAAATTCTCACAAGAGGCATGTGCAAAAYGGCCGTGAGACCGCTTACAGCCACCAAGCTGTTGGCTGGGTCTGCAAGCTGAGAAGCAGGATTCAAGAGTATTAGCCTTGCTTACTGGACGAGAGACACCGGCTCACCAACCAGTTTTAACCTGTACATTGGCCAGTAAAAAAGAGTACATGTAATTCCTGTATGACCACYGCACTGGTGAGCATGGGAGGCATGGCAAAGAGTAGGATAGGGATATGTTAAGAAGCTTAGATGTTGCAGATGGAGAGATGAGGGGAGTAAGGTATGTGCTGCTCTCGTATGGYTTTGCTTCAGAATATTTTGAGGTATCAAAGTAACCCATACTTCAAATGCAGATAAATGGACAGATAAACAGAGCAAGATTCTGTGCAGAAAAGCACTTAAGCAAAGTTTCTCCCTGTTCGAGGAAGCGCGTGGGGACGCATTAAGTGCTTTCCCAAATCACTGCCAAAGTAATTTGTGAGCAGCTGAAAGGTAAGATATGTTTTCCAAAAAGGCTCATCAAAAATGTTTAACAATACTGTTGCTGAGAAAAGTGCCTGGATGCCTTTTCCTTGTCAGATAAGAAGGTTTTATGCAGCAATAAATATGCTAGGTATGAAGTAATTGTGCTCAATTGACTTTAAATCATTGTATAAAGAGGCAGAAAATAATATGCTGAATTGTAATTTATGTTTCTCTTACGACTAATGGAAGAAGGAGAGACCTCACTATATAACCTTCTTACCAAGGCTTACCAAGCCTTACAGTCTACAATGCCTAAAGAAAAATCAGAAGTCCTTGAGGTTTTTTCATGCATAATTTAAATAGTAAATGATGAATAATTAAGCAAAAGGGAGYTTAAAACAATAGTTCCTATTTCCACGAGGTAATTCCCAGGTGCACTCCTTYGGTGGGCATTCATACGTCCCATTGCCTGAGATTGGAGGGGATTTTGTAGCGTCGCACTGYGCCGAGGGGGAGTATAGCTGTAAGAGAGGGCCTGAGTATGCRAGTGTCGGACCGCATCGTGCCCAGCTCCCTTCCAGCTGCTTGCTTGAGAAGTAGCGCTCCGTAGCTGGAGTTTCTCTCCCAGTTTAGCTTCCTAAATGCCCGGCCTACATCCTTGCCGCCACTGCCCTGTAGGCCCCTGTGGCTGGCAACCCCCGGCTCGCTTTTCGGCCAAGAGCCCTGCAGCAGTGACCTCCCCTAAAATCACAGCGCTGCGCTGGGATGCTTCGTGGTGTCGGTCCACRCGTGGGCTCCTTCCTCACGTCTTTCCCACCTTGGTGGAAAGTTTACAGCAGAGAAATATTCCGTATGCCATTGCATCCCAGAAATCTCCTTTTATCTCCAGTCAGTCCTAAAGCTCATGCGTGATGCTTGGCTCTGTGTCCTCAAAACCTGCCGAGGATGGGCAGGCCCCAAAAAAGCGGGGCCTGGGCACGTCCCCCATCGCTGTGTTACAGACCTGTCTGCCTGCCCAGGGGAGCAGTCTCTCACTAGCTGTCTAATGCGTGTTATTTTCTAGGAGCTATTTGCAGTTGTATCTTACGTGCTAAGACATYTCCTGATGTGGTGGTAAAGTCTTGTTGGTGTCTGCAGGGGATGGCCCTTCTTCTAACTCCTTTTTCCAAATCAGTTATGGCAAACTCATTACTCCCAGTTCAGACACGTCTGTAGCCCCGAGTGGATGGTCTGTTGCAACAGCGCCCTCGTACCACTCCTTTAAAAACATGGGATTGAGGAACGCGTGGCAGAACTTCCGTGTCACCCGCAGGAGCAAGCGGGTGCGTGTCGCCGCAGGGTGTAACAGTGCTGCAGTGATGGGAGGTGCCCACTGGCCAGGAAACATTTTGGCGCCAGTTACTTCTGCCAGGACACTTTCTCAGGATCAGTCCCTCTGGCTGATGCCAGTGCACATCCGGGATGTCTTCCTTCTTTAAGGCATCTTAAATTGCTCCCCATGGTAGCATTGGACCTCCTCCTTGATTAAGAAGTGAAGTTTCTTTTTTTTTCCCCGAAGTCTCAAACCTCTACAGATGAGCTTGTCCGTTGTAATTTCAAAGGCAAGAAAGCTCCTCTTTGGGCACTGGTGTGGGAGCATTGCTCGTGCTCTTCAGGTGGAAACAGTGAAGAGAAGCATGAATGTGGTGGTTCCTGGCAAGAGACGCAGCATGTCTAATTCCCCATGCCAACTGTAACATGAAGACCGTAAGAGAGAGAATTAGCAAAAGAAGGTTTGTTTGTGAACAAGACTCAATTTTCAAATTCCACCCGTAATTTTGAAAGGTTTTCAGCACTATGCAATGAATACTGAGGCCAGTCTGTAAAGCTTCGCTTATATACATGCGTATTTGTCTCTATGTGTGTATAAATTATTTACGATCTACTGTTGGAAATGAAAGCACAAGGTGGCAATAGGAAGTGCTGATCCTCAGAGCTGTTCAGCTCCCGTGCTGCTGCGCGCCCCTCAGGTCTCCCTGCCTGCGAAGGTCTGAGCACGGTCACTGCCCCGAGGTTTTCGTCTGCTGGGACGAAATGTCACCGTGGGACATTCAGACTACTTTTTGCTGATGTTTCCTTCCACATTTGTCTGATTACTGCACAGGCAGCACAGGTGAAAAATAACTTTTAAAACAGTYTTGATTTATATCCTGAAGATATTTAAAATAGTTATAGATTTCCCCTAACAAATATATTCTTCTTGTGCGGGCAGGTGTTGCTGTTCAGCTGTTTCTCTAATCCAGCAAAAGGCAGCACGCTCCCGTTTACCTTGATTTCGTGTTCACCGCTGTTCTCAGTTAAGCTAGTCACACTGCTCCTAGCTTTAAGATTCRTCTCTTAGAGCGGCGCAATGTGGGGACAGCAAAATGCTCTTCCAGTTTTGAGGCGGAGGCGAAGAGGCTCATCACGCCCGGGAAGTATCTGTCCCATGCTAACCTCGCCGGGGCCGTCTCTCGGCTCTGGTRATAGTTTCTTTCACTGCGTAGCGCTCACTGTTGTTTACAGCCGTGGGCGTTTTTCAGCTCTTGTCTGTTTTAAGTTGTAGTAACTGCAATGCCAATTCCACATTCTGCAGCCGTCCGTCTATTTAATAATAACAGTTTATTGCAATTTGTAAAAGGGATGTTTGTGGAGAGCAATGTAAAGCAGTCGTTGCATGTAAACTGGTAGGCAGACAGCACCGGSGAAAGCAATGTGCCACTATTTTGTGCTTCTGCGGTAGTCAGGAGCTGTTAAGGGTCCTCAGCGCATTTGGTGATTAAGCGCTGGGAATCAGATGTTTGCTTATCAGCTTTGGTGATTTTAAACAAAAAYGTCAAATAAGCTTACCGGTACTATGTGCGCGACACTCAGCTGTGAACCATATTARGTGAATCAAGCATGTTTCAGTTAGCTGCAGCCTTTCACAGTGACTGATACATACTTAGAAAAATCATTATTGAATATTCTAGTCAGGGCAGGGTATAAGAGATTTCAGATGTAAACTGGTGACTTAAGTAATTAGAAACCTCTGCCACAAATGTTAATTGCCCGACTTCTGAAATTCTTCAGAATCGCATTAGCAGCCTTCTGTTTTCAAAGTTTACCCAAATGTTTCTGAAAGCTATTTCATTAAAAAATAAAATAAAAGCGCCTGGTGTTCCCAGCCTATGACAGGTGGAGTGAAGACTTTGCCGCTCCCTTGGCAAGTGGCGCGATTCTGGTCGGGGTGGTAGCAGAAGACATTCATCACAGCCAGTCAATCTGAAACAAATTGTGTTTGTAGATGTCATGACTTTGACGCAAACCTTTAGGGAGCCTGTTCAAAATGAAGGACAGGGTAAATTACAAACCAATTCTGCTGATGTTTGCTATGGGGTCTTTAAAGCAATTATGTTGGTAGCAGGTTGCTCCGATTCATTTGCTTCTTAAAATGTAGTTTCTTCATTACACACAACAACCCTTCTCCTTCCACTTCTGTGACTCTTCCATATGCATTTGCCTTAGGCTCACAGTTTGGAGACAGTTTTCATTTATATACGATAATGGCATTAAGTTGTGCACATTGGAATAAGGTTGAGAGCAGACTCAAAATTACATAGTTGCTAAAGCTTCACAAGTCTATTTTTTTTACAGTTCTGCTAACTTCAAGATAGTATTTCTAATAACTTACTCTTACCTTTTTCTGCCCAGACTAATAATGAGAGACATCTGTTTGCTAGCTTCATATCCGTGTTACACATTTAAATGTTTTCACACTGTCATAAAACTTATACTGGCTCTCCATCAAAATAATAACACAGATTGCTTCTCTGAACAGACTAATGGTAGGCAGCATATGCACAYTGAGTATTTCATTTGTAGATAGGTGTTGCCCCTCATAACCCCTGTCTTAAGTAAGACTTCATATTCTGGTCTGAATTTTGTCTGATGAAGGGAGGAGGGTAACAGGTGGTGTGAAGGTTGACTGGTGGATTTGGGAGCAAAAGAAGGAAAGAAGTTGCTCTTAATCCTGTGAAGTCTTATTTCCTCCTTGGACGCGTTCCCTGGTTTCCATTGAGAAGTAGTTTTTATATTTGCATGTCCTGGGCTTCATTTCTCTTTTTGTCTGACTTCTCTTCAAATGTTCACTTAAGGAGAAGTACAAATATTATCAGATATTCAAGATATTGCTACAGATTCTAAAGCAAACTTTTTTAAAAATACCATTTTAAACCAGTTTCGTACTTTGTTGGCCCTCTGGAGTGAGTGCCATTAATTCTGTGCAGGTCTGGTTGTTCAGAGGAATTTGTCCCTGTTGTTTACGCTTACTAATTCATACGGAAGTCAGCAATGTGCGTCACATAGAAGTGCTTGACCTTGTCRTCTAYATATAGAATYGTTACGGCAGCCAAAAGGAGGAGAGAGGTGGTCCGCGATACCATTCACAGAAGCAAGGAGAAAGTAGTTTCTTACAAAAATAGCCCATGTTTTCTAMAAGTGATTTGTTTTCCATGATTCCTTTACCTTCTTTTTTGAAATATGAATGTCATCTTGTGCACTAGATTATGCAGTAGCTGGAAACTAAATTTTTAAATGAAATATTTACAAGAAATTACAGAATCAGATCTAGTGATCCAAACTTGTTTCACTGAAAGCCAGATGTAGGAGAGATCTTGCCCAGCTAGTGTCTCATGATCAGTCATGTTGTCTCCTCAAGTCTTGCTAAGCGCTTTTGCTTTCCTCCGCAGTGCTCGGACAATTAGGCACAATTTTTCTGCTGAAGTTAATGGCAAAAACCTAAAACCTTGCTCCAGCATTAATTAATTCCAGTTGCCATTGGATAAATCTATATTTGATAGAATTTTCTTTGTGCTCATTCTATCTGAATACAATCTARTACAATACAATACAATATATAATACAATCTAAGCTTGTCTTTTCCATATCATCTTAAATAATACATGCAGCAGCTTCTAATATGTTGTGTGCTTGATCTATAATTGTATTGAAGAGCTTAGAGATTAATGTGCATTATCTAAGTGACTCGTAAATTCTAACTTATTACACATTGGAAACAGCTGATGTACGATCCTGCAAGTTACTAACAAGTTGTTTAGCCAGTTTCCAATACTGTTTTTTACAGTTTGGAAATAAATGATCATTTTAGTTTATTAACTCAAATCGATCTGTAAAACAGATCGTCCAATTCGTATGGTCAACTCATATACATAATACTGAACTCTAGTTGCCATTTTTCAAAATTAGATTGTTCTTCCAAAATTATCTAACACTTTGTTGTATCCYGTAATAGAAGATCAATGAGGACTACAAAAAAAAAAATCTACAGGGTGAGTAATAGGGTAATGGAGTTCAAGAGATTCAATCTRCAGTTTAAGGATGATGGGTTACAGTCTATCAACAGTAGAGAATATGAGAGATTCCCTTCCTCCACCTACTGATAGGTTTTAATGTCAAACTAGAAATGTCATTTACTAATTAGACATGAGGTGAATTGCTGATATGTCATTGCCACATGTTCATAGATACGATTTATTCTAATAAAGGGAAAAATGTTTTAACTGATAGCATTCCTCTATGGCAATCTACAGAAAGTATTGATTTCAGTTTATAAATAATGCAACTCTAACTAGTAGATGAAATCTTTGGAGAGAGGAAACAGTGAAAATCATAATATTTTTCTTACTTGATAGTAGCTTTTCTTATGATGTAGTGATAAATACTATTTATCTTAAAAATGCTTGTTTACATTTAGAAGTGAATTTTGTATGGTTAAGGAAGCAAGTTGACAGCCTGGAAATATATACCTTTTCAATGAACGTGTGACTTTGTAGCAGTATTAACGTAGTTTCCTGGTGGCTTTTATTTTGATGCTGGGAGATTAAGAGTTTTATCTGTATCTATCTCCTCAACCTTTTCCTGAAACAGTCAGCTTTCACGATGCCAGTTTCAATGGTAACTTTTGTTATTTACTACGTACTGTTATATTGAAAAGGTAATTAATCTCAGATAAAGAAGGGGACGTTTGCCAGATATTTGAAGCTCTATTTCACTGTGAATAGTTTCTCATGGTACTACCTATAGGAGGCTTTCAGCTGATGTAAAAAGAGCTAAATTGTTACGAAATCTCCACCAGTAGATTTACTCCACTGACCAGTAGAGCTTCAGTACCACAGAGAGCCACCTGCACCAAACACGCTATTCCTACTTTAACATGATATTGTAAAGAGTTTATATCATATTCCAATGTATCTGTCAGCACAACTCTGTTCTGCAGGTTCGGGGTCATAATGTAGGACATCTCTCTCTGCTTTCCAAGTTGTCTAGTATCATATATACTTCATTATTTTCCTCTTGGGAATTTTTGCTTTTCTGTTACATGCATGAATCTGTGACATGATTGCTTTGCAATCATGGAAAGTCAAGAATGTCAGCTGCAATACTGCATGGTGAACATCTTGTAAAGCCAGGCTATGGCATAAAAATTAATTTCAGCTTTTGTTTTCTCACACACCACTGTACATACAGTTGCATTCTATATAAACKTTCTAGATAAACTTTGCATTCTGTCAAGTATAATAACTCTAATATAGCTCTTTTAAGCAGCAATGTGAATACGATATTCTTGGTATTTCCATTTTTCCTTTTTAAGACGATGGCTTTYTTATCAGACATTGAAAATCTGATGTGCTTATGCAGTGGTAGGCAGAATAAGAATGTAACATTTTCAAATATTATTTGAGAGAGCAGAATATATGYGAGTTTTTATGAGCAAGTCAGTATTCATCAGTCTCTGTTTATGAAAGATTAAAATTAGTTAAAATCTCAATCTGGAACCTGTTCTAGAATTTRATATAATTTAAAGGATKAAAACTCTATTATATAGAGATTTATTTCTAAATGCATATACAAAACTGCCCTACAATGGATGTGTTAGTAGTGAGAAAATAATAATTTGCCACTCATTCATTAGTGAAATACTAAATGCATGTTAATATGTTAAAGTCTTTCTGTTTGATAAAAAAAAAATGTATCATCATTTTTCTGTGTTGAAAAATTTTAATACTTTTGTCCTAGTTTCATACTTACCAGGCTGATACATAGACTACATTACCAGGTAACGCTAGAATTGCATTTTCATTAAAACTGTCCAATACTTTGAAAAAGGTTAGTAGATGGGATGCACACCATTCCTTACTGTCTGTGTTACCCTGTATTTAAATGGTCTTCTGAGCTTCCTGGTTAAGCCTTTGCCATGTCAGGTAAAATTTTAAGCACTTGGTATGTGTATTATCTGCTTCCTCAGTGGAGTATTGCGAATCGAGTAGGGATCAGAGCGATGCTTAAAAGCTCTTCTTCCAGCTCAAAAAATAAAAGCCGTACCGGCCTGAAGCCCGGCATCTGTTAGCCGGTTTCGGATACAGCTGCGGGCCCCCCCGGGGCTTCCAGGGCGCCGCAGGTCTCAGCAGGCACCGCAGGCAGGGGGAGGCGCGGAGGGCTGCAGCTGCCCCACGGCTTCGCGAAGCACTGGCCGGCCGCCGCGGTGCTGGCGCGGCGGCCAGCCGGGTGTGCAAAGCGGGCTGTCGGTCCTCGCTCAGGCCGTGAGATGCCCTCGAAGCGTAGCGTTTCCTTCCGAGCGAGGTGGGGTCGCAGCAGCTCTTACCCGGAGAGGAGCGGGGCTGACTCCGCGGGTAAATGATTTGAGCACGGTGTGCTGTCTGCCTGCTTCTGATCTCCCACCTGAGACTGCTGGCGTGTTACTCTCACCCCTGATGCTAGTGTGTCCAGCGTKGCGACCAAACAGATTTCTCTGCGCCCTACGCTATTAAAAAAATACCCTTAAAGAATTCCTCATTTTTCTCTTTTTTTGACCTTTTTCTGCTTAAAAAATCTGGCCTAATTTATTTTGTTTAGATACCCTTTCAGTAATCAAAGATAAAATGAATCAATAAGAATAAATGTCACTACAGTATTGGCTGTACCATTCAGACTGTAAGGCTTGAAGAGATCCCATTATTCTGAGTTAAAGCATATGGAATAGTTTTTGTAACAACAGCAATATTTACAACAGCAAATAATAACAACACCAGATACTAATAGCACAGATTTATTGGCAGTAATACAAATATTCCTGATTGTAATCAAGGAGACTGTTATACTTCAGAGATTTTCACAGCTATTTTTTGTAATTTTTCTGCAAAGTAATGTATTAATTTCTCTGAAAAAAATGTATGTTGCTGTGGAACAGGAATGGTAAGCTGTTTTTTATTCTGTGATATAGAATAGTATGGAATAATACATGAAATTCTATTCTCACCATCTCTTCCTATGTATTTTTTTTACTTCATATATATATATATATATAGAGTATATATATACACACAAATATGCATGTATATGCAATCTTTCTTTTATGAAATAAATGACTTTCTTTTAGTAAATATACTGGTAAATAGTAATAGTATAGAGTATCTATCTACCTATATTTTTGAAGAGAAATAAAAGAAAGCCAATTCCAATTAGCTGTTGATGCTGAAATATTGCACAAAGTAATTGGATTATTCATCTCCAAAGAAGTCCAGTAACATAACTGAAACGCATATTCATAATAATCAGTATAGTGAARTGTGTCCTTCCTTTGATATTTTCTCTTATGCTTTTACTATTAAGTGCTACTAATGCAATAATATGTAGCATCAGTAGTCCTAAAAGAGAAAGATGTGCACTAGCAACAATAAGCTGGTGCAGGGACTGACATTTGGGTATTACAGCGCATGCTTATTTAGGCTGATGCACTCAACTTTCGGTATCTTGCCTTGCAGTATTTCCTGAGAAGGTAACATCAATAGTCTACTTCTGCCCGCCCAGTAATGGCTTATTGCTGCAATAAAAAGTTATTCTGAGAGCATTTAGGTGGGACAAGAACTGTTTGAAACATTAAATTCTGTCAGGCACCTGAGATTTAGCTGGAATACACTCAGTTATAAAACAGTTTTTCATTGATCGCAGTGGTTGAATTCTTAACTGTAGTTCATTTTCCCTTTGATTTTGGAATCCATAAGTGCCAGTCATAGCTTTAAGAACACAAATCATTGGCATGGGAGTTTAAATTAAAAGTGATGAATTGAGACTGCTAGTGACCACTACTTCAGCCAAACACAAGTGCCGTGGCTGTAGCGCTAACCATCACTGCATGCTTGATTTCAAATTAAGTGTGACAAATTAGGCAGGAAGTTAATTGCTAGCTTGGAATAACTCTGGTGATGATGATTGGAAAAGGCATCATAAAACTAATTTTTAACTTTGCAGCAATCCCAACTGGCATATCAAAAAATAAAGGAACACTAATAAAAATGTCTGATTCAAAATGTGGGTATTTGCTGTGTATAAATTGGTGGCAATGTGTATGTGAAGGTGACTTTTCTTTGAGAATGTGTTTGCTGGCTTAAAAATGTAGGAGCAAATTGAAAAATGCATGAGAGATTCTTGTCCCCAGGTTGTGCATTATTGAGGGAGATACATATATCTCCATCATTACTGGCCAGATATTAGAGTTACTGTCAACTCTTCCAGTGGCAGCAAGTGCCAGGATGAACAATTACTCTTTAAGAGAGTGTGACCTTAAAGACCAAGAGGAGCTGTAAATCATGTGTTTCCTTAACTAGTCTCTCATTTATTTTACTCTGTGTCCACTAGGCATAGATATATAAGTGGACACAGCAATATTCAGGAATCTATTGGATAACAGTTGCCCTTTCCTAAAGTCCCACTTCTGGCTTTAATGCTAGTTTTGGTGTCAGTGGGACTGTTTCACAACTAACCAGATTTTTGTCTTTCTAGCAACGTTACTCACTCATTAGTAGTACAAGTAGGTCCTTGGTGGTATATGGGTTGGTGAAATAATTATCCATTTGTGTCAAGTAAAAAGAAGCATTTAAAAGGAAACTAAAAAAGCTGAAATCAAAGCAAATGAGGACCTTAAGCTACTAAACGAAAGGCATAAGTATTTGAAGTTGAGCATATAAATTTCTCAAGCTTCTATATTGCAATCTACCAGTCACTACAAGTCACATTCAGAGCTCTCAATGCAAGGGTGACCACGTAAAGGACAGAGTACTGAACAGAGCTTTTTGTTTTCATTGCTAATAGCAGGCTTGAGTTGGACTTTTTCTCTTGATTCTCAACTTAATGTAATGTGCATTTGCTGAGGACATGCTTGCCGTATTGCAAGGTGTCTGGCAATAACCTACATAACAAGGGGAAGAGATTCCTGAAATACGAATTTTTGGTCAAAAATGTCACCTTCCTGTGGGACCTGATGCATGCAAGCCTTTTATCAAAATTGCCTCTGGAAGTTTGTAAAGCTTTTTCTTCCTTTTCAAGCATGTTTGAGTTTTTCAGCTAAGATTTTAACAAGTCTGGGTTGAGATTTCTTACCAGAAAATTCAATTTTGCCACCCCAGAGATGAAAGGCATCAACTTTCATCAAAAGCAGATTCTTTCCCGGGGAGGGAGAATGTGGCAGAAACAGCCGTGCTTGAGCAGCRGACGCGGGGCAGAGTGATGGAGCCGCGGGCTTGCTGCTCGCGGGCCAGCGAGGGAGGTGGCAGGACTGAGGGGCCTTGTGCTGCTTGCTCCTGGCGCAGGCGGTTCCCGTCGCCCGGCTGCCCTGTCGTCATCCTGTGCCCTCGGCGCTGCGTTCCTGGCTGTGGCAACGTAAAGCCCAGCTCGGGTAAATGGAGCACGGCCAGTTTGCTGCTCCAAAGCAGCCAGACCTGTGGAGCAGCAACCTCATCACATGCATTACCTTCGTTTGCCTGTTGGCTGCAGTGGGCAGCCTCCAAGCCCGTCACCCACATCAGCAGATGAGGCTGYGCGTATTTTACTCACGGAGGTTTCCTTGCCCCAGGCTGCAACGTTATAGTCAACAGCTCTGGTTGCTTCCCRGTTTGCTGTGTGTCTTCTGTCTCCTAAAGCAGTGATTCACCTCTTACCCCACTTTTTGCCATCGCCCTTTGTGCCCTCACTCTGCAACCTCCCTGCTGCTTCTTTTCACTGTCCCTCTCTAAACCCCAAGTTGAACCATTTTGTTCATGTCCCCAGCTCAGGCCACAGCATCCATGGTACCACTTCTTCCAGAGCTCCCATCAGCCTTGTTGCTTTCTAACCTACTCTTTCCCCCTATCCTGCATGCATACACGTTCGGTTTCCCTCAGCTCCTAGCTCTGCTTTTTGTCTTTTGTCTTTGTATCGGAAGTACGCTTTTAGCAGCCTCCTTGGCAGCCCCCTTTCTACCATGACRCTTCTCGTCTCGTACTTGCTTGCTTTCCCCACTGCAAATTTCTCCCCATGGCTTGTGTGCGTTGTTCGGTTCAGGAGTGGCTGCTAATGCAGACATACGTACATACACACACACACATACAGAGATCCTCAGCTATCGTGGGAGCACATTACTTAGCCCTGAAGGGGATACCCCTAAAACTAAAAATGCTTTAGGCCATTGATGACTTGAACTCAAGTACAATTTTAATATCCTCTGCAGTTTTAAATCTTGTACCAATCATGAAGCAGAGTAGCTGCTGTATACTATTAATCTGTCGCTGTACAAGCCCTATCCGTCCTGGAGAGATCTATACAGTTTTAATCAGGATTTGTTATTACGTTATCTGCTTTTGCTTATTTAGTAAAGGGTCTTTCAATGCTGCTATCATACACACAGATTTTCAAAACAGTTTTAAATTCAACCATAAACATTTTTTCAATTTCAGTTTTTCTTGTACAACCTTGCAAACTGAGAGTTGGTTTTAATGAATTGTCAAAATAATTGTATTAGTCTGATATCGTGACCACAGAGGGGATCTTGTCAATTTGAAAATCTTTTCTTGCACGACTAAAATTGGCCTTGTAACAGAATGAATGTTGCAAGTTACTGGTTGATAAAGACATAAAAAATAATGTGCAAGTGTTGAATGCTTAAAATAAATTGCATATTTAAAGAAAAAAACAAAGCTCRGTGTATAAATAGGATGGAAAGCTGTAAACTTCTCTCTGGAAGGACAGTTTCTGCTCCATCTGTATTCCAGCATCTTGTACTACCTGCCTGCACTTTGGAGGTACTACCTGAGCCTTTCAGCAGTGTTGGCATGAAAATAAGGGACCTTCTTCTCCAGTCCTGGCCAAGCAAAGGGGTTGCAAGGTTAGAGCAGTTAGCTCACTCATGTCCACGTAGCTGTACCTGAGCTCACTGAAGAAACTGGCCAAGTGAAGTGCATGTTTGCCCTCTGGTTCACTTGGCAGCTATTGAAGCTTTTCAGTAGTCAAAGTGAAAGTTGCTTTGTCACTAATATCATAAAAGCTTTGATCCTTTTGACACTTTCCCCGTTTAAAATAAATATGAGTGGTTAGCTTGATCTGAAATTCAACAGCCCACCATTTGCAGCATTTAAAATCACCATTTCACAATGTAATTTGTGTTAGAATTAAAGTTGCATCGCTAATCTTAGTCAGACAAATTCTGCTAGACCTTTCTTTATACTCATGCTATAATTATGGTCAAAGAGTGTTTACCAATTATATCTTTCAGGGACCATGGGGAGCCTTTGTAGCCTTGGGGTGGTAAGATCTGTTGGCTGTGGGCAGGTTCTCAGTGGATAGATAGGATCAACTGCTTCAAGACCTTTAAAACACACATCTTCCATTTTCTAGAATCTCTATAACATAGATGTGGCTTTTTTTTTTTTTTTTTCCCCAACAGAGCAGGTACAATGTAGTTCAACATTCACTGAGGCGATTTTAAAAAGCATCTAGTCCAGTTAGTGCTTCCAGGGTGAGTAGAAGGTATCGCATTCAGCATAGACAAAGTGCTGCAGCTTGCAGCGGGGAGCCGGCTAAGCACTGCCGTTGGTGTCCTTGGCAGACTGGTGGGCTCGGGCCCCAGGCTGGATCGCTAGAGGAGTTACTGATGTAGTGCATTGATATATGCAGGAGTTTGGAGATGTAAAACCTCCTACCATGCACTTATCTCAGTTGGAAATAATTAATTTTGTTTTAATCCTGGAAACATTGGAGAATGTGAAAAGGGTAGTTTGTAATCAGTGTGTCTTGCAGTTTAAAGGTGAGTGTTTAATTGTCGTCTAAATGCATTGGTTTCGGCAGTTTGATTACTCATATAGCTCATATAGCTTCTCTTGATATGCCTGAGTAGCTCAATAAAAAACATTATTTTTTGAAAGAAGAGTGCTTAGGAATATATTCTCTTTACGTACTCTGAAGCTATGGTGGAGTCTGCTGCAGCTTTTTCGGAGAAGTAACCATTTAAAGACATGCTGTTTCACAAAGAGATTCAACTATTCTGCATTTATTTAGAAGGGAGGCACAAACTGCGTGATGTATTTTTGTTTAGAAATGAAATGAAAGACTTAACAGTGATGTCGAAATCACTGTACTTTCTTTTTATTTTCCTTTTCTTTCTTTTTTTCTCTTTTTTTTTTTTTTTTTTTTTTTTTTTTTTTTTTTTTTTTTTTTTTTTTTTGCTGGTGAATGAACTCTCATGTCAGTTTTAAAACCATGATGCTGCTTGATAAAACTGAGTCCAGTTAATTTATCTCTGGAAATATTAATTATCTTAGTACCCACTCCTCAGAAGGACAGGCCTTTAGTTTGAGCTTAGTTAATCTAATAAGTTCTAGATCTTTTTATAATGCTCTAAAAAAATACTTTTTTCCTGTGTCCAGTGATACCATTTACTGGATATAAGCAAATAATAAAGACTTTGTATAAACTACAATGTATAAACGAACTCTTTAAGCAAAGTCATTCTTACCTGATTTCAGCCTTTCGCTTCTACTTACTAGTTATGTCTATATTTACATTAAAATATCTTTTTCTTTCTTTTAAGACAAAGCAGTTTGTAGTGTGAGCAGTAGGACTATTGAAATTTGAGTTCCTTCATTTGTGCTCGAAGCCTTTTCCTGTATTTCCTGCTAATTTGGCTGAACCAGTGGTAATAATTGCTGCCACTAATTCAGCGTTGCTCAGGGACTGGTAGGTCTGTCTTCTCGTGGAAGTTGTAGGAGTGCATCTTTTAGATTTCTCTCAGTTTCTTCAAAATTGGCCAAAAGCTGGCCAGAAATAAGCTCATAAGTTGTTTATGAGAAACTAGCAAAAAGAGGACATGTGATGGACAGACTACATGGTCACATAAACTGCTGTTGGTGAAGAGAAATTTTGTTTCATCTTAAAAGCCAGTGTTTAAACTTACTTGGTTTTTATTGCTTTTTTGCTTTGTGAAGACATAGACAATAGCAAAACCAGAAAATTTGTTAATTTTTTTTGCTCTTACCAAACCTGTATTTTTTATGTTTAATAAGTTATATCTACATAAACACACGTGTGCATATAGATATATTTATCCATATTCAGAAACAGACAGATAGGTAAAAAAAAACAGCTTGGCAAATAAATTTCAACTAGTTCTGCCTGAGATTACTGGCACCCTATGGCTAACACCACTCTGCCCCCCGAGCTCAAGATGTGACACCATTCCACATCTCCTGGCTGCACCCGGGCTGTAGAAGACCAACCTGTAAAATAGAAAAGTTTCCTCAATTTGGAGAATGAGCTTTTTGCTTTGCTACGTTGCATCCCATGGTGGCGAGCTTGAAACCACTGCATCAAAAAATAAGCTGTAATGCCTGCATGCTCTGAGCTGTGAACGCCTGGCCAGCTCACCTGGGCTGTGGCCACCCATGCCTGCAGCAAGCTGAGTGCAGCCCCTTTTCTCCTGTCCCTGGGAGCAGACTTGGTGCCAATTCTTAGGTTTTTTTTCTGAGGACAGAACAGCTTTAGGCATAGATTTTGTCTAGTGTTTGGTGGGAATGGASGAATCTTAAAAGCTTTTACAAATCAAGGTTTGCTTTTCAATCACCGTTCAATCAGCATCGCAGTAAACCCAGCGGATGTCATGCCTGACACATCTGCAGGTGACGGATCTGTCATGTCCCGTCAGATCTCAGGGAAGAAGGGAAGGCACAGGCACTGTGCTGGAGAGGAGCGTGCATTGATCTGTTAGCCAAGATTTCTGCACACCTTCTGACTTGCATCAGTCAAAGGCTCACGTTCCTCTGTTGTGGACAGCAATACAAAACAATGTTGTTTTAGTGCAAAGTCACCTAAAAGGCTGAACAAAGTCACTTTTGGAAGACCTGACATCTTCAGTATAATCTTCATCCTGCCAAAATTAAGTCTCACCTAGTTTGCTATTATCTCCCCTTTTTTTTAAAGAAGTGGGCCAAATTATGTGCCTGGTTCACTTGTCTGTGCTGGTTCAGATCTTCCTGCACTCCTACAGGCAAGTGGAAGACTCAGCAGTGCAGATACCCATAATTCCTGTAGTATTTTAAAAATAATCATGCTACAGCTTTCCTAAGTGTGTGTCCAATCTCTCCATGAACTGTTGATGTAATAAATGCTGGACTCAATCATCCATGCCTTAATGTATAAAKGAACTTGGTTTGGACTAGCTTAAGTTAATTAGGAATTGGTTTAAATTAAATTGAAATATGTCATTTCTAATCTGAAAAAAAAAGCTTCTGCACTATGTTTTCTCTCCATTCAGCAAACTCTATTTAAAAGTGATTTACTTTAAACCAAGATACACTWTTTCCCTCAGCTAGTCTCAGTTTCTGCTAGCGCCCACACAAATTTGTTCTTACGCCTGGCACTAGTTGACAAACGATGTGAAATGCCACAACTACATAGGTCCTGAAAACAGTAATTCCCCAAGGACAGTAGGAATGTATTAATGGAAATATGGAAATCTTATCTTCTTGCTCTCCTTCAGATAAGCAGAGAACATCATGAAGCAGAGCTGGTAATGTGGTCCCTTTCACYACTACAAAATCCATACTTTTGTTAAGTTCTGAAACTTTCTGCATATGCAAATTGTGTGTAAACATACAAATTAGATTATTATAGCCAAAAGCGGTAGGAATCTGAGAGGTCATCTGAGAATAGATGCAGCTGTGAAAAAATAGTGAACGCTATCTCTGTATTTCTAAGTATAGAGCAGAAGAAGAAAAACACCACATAGTATAGACATTTTGGTTTTCGCATATGTTAGAGTGGAGATTGTGACAGTTTTGATGATCTTCTCATTTCCATGTTGACTAATTGTTGTCCTGTAGGGTTCAGATAAGTTTTGAATAAGCTCTTGGATGTGTGGCTTGATAGCAAAACCCTCAGTAATCAAGATGCAGCACATCRGTTACTATTATTTTTATTTCTTTTATTTTCAGTATCACCATCCTTTCTGTGATCCTTGTRAGCAGTCAAGTACTTGAGTTGCAAAGAAAGACAGGGGTATTCTTAGTTTTGTTAGGTATTTTCCCACCAAGCCACGAGACACTACCCTTATTGTTGAAGGAATTCTTCAGTTAAGGTCAAGAATCCACTTTCCATATCAAGTCAATGCTTTAAAAGAATATTTTCATTGYAGCTGCTTAATTTTAGTTTTGGAATGAGTTATGGAGGCATTTGCTAAGTTCTTTGTCTGCACTGATTACCTATACCAGGCCATATTCTTTAAATGAGTTACAGGATATGTCAATTCCCAAACAGATTTTTGGTTGCCTGTAAGACACTTTTTTAGTTGTCGGAACAGACTGTTACAGGTTTTCTTCTTGGTGTGTTCTGCATTAATGCTGATTAGCATTCATTTTATTTTTATTTAAGATTTCAACTGCTTATAGGAGATGAAAAATCAGAACTACATTACCAATGAAAGGATATGAAACAATTGGGAAAAGGAAGAATAATCCYGCACAAACTACTACCTTTAGAATTCTTTAGAAATATTTTATTAGGTTTTCACAACATGTCCAATATCTCCTGAGTATAAAAGATGTATTGCTTGCTGCAAGGATCTTATGAGAAGAAGCATTTTTTATTGGTTTTACTGTTCCAGTCACTGTATTTACTAGCTTCTACCATGCAATGTATTTCTGAAAATCTACTATTTTTTACAAGTTATTTTATTTCCAATAGTTCTATTCAGAAGTCTTTCTTATGACTTGTATATATAAATTAGCTTTATTAACTGGCACTTATTGGTTGGGATGTGGTTATGTATAACCACTAAGTTAAATCAGAGCTCTGAGCTCCGATGAGGTACTGAAATTGTACTGTAATCCACTGGTACTACTGGTCATGGTGCCCTTGTAACGAGAAAAGATTTGATCACTTTTGTCCCCTACAACACTAGCAAGATCCTCCTCAGCTGCCAGCCTCTTAGCAGTGTCTTGGTGCTTTCTGTTTTGTAAAGTGGAGAGAAATGTTTCCTTCTGGACACCAAACAGCAGCAGGATTCTAGGGGACTCATGTCTCCGTGCCTTTGCCAGTGCACTTGGAAGTGGGGCAACCATCATTTGGGTGTGCAGGTTTATTCTTGGTTGCTTTTTTTTTTTAAGTAAACACTCTGTAGACCATCAAATAATTGTTCAGGGTACCTAAATGCAATAGGACTGTCTTAAGTGCTGAATGTGTTTGACCTGAGCCCACACACAGATACGGCGCGCTGTTGCGACTGGCCAGCTGCCATGTAGCTGCTCTCCTTCAGGACCTCAGTGGAGTACTGGAAAGTTGGTGGGGTGTTAGGAATGGTTGCACTGCCATTTAGGCTTTTTTTTCCCAGTCTGCAGTGAGCCATGTCAAGGATTTACTTACTTTGGAATTGAAATTGTTCTGGAGATACTCAAAACACTAGGAAACAGTTCTTATCCTAAGAAATGGCTTTCTTGCTTTCTGCGGAGTATTGCATTAAAGCCTGGACTCCAAGTATATTGTTTTCTGATGAGCTGAGTATTTATTGCAGTTGGAGCACGTATAAGAAAACATGAAGACAGTAGACCTTTACTGTAAATGTAAAGTGGTCAGTTGTCTGGCTGACGAAGCACTAAACCTCCATAAGCTTCATCATTTTTCATGGGATTGTATTTAATTAAGGTACTGTGTGCCTAAGGGCAGAGTGTRAAGGAGTTTGAAGGTTAGAGTAGAGTGACTGGGGACATGTACTTCTGTTGGCATTTGCAGCATAACTACTCAGAAGTACATGCTGAAATATGATTGATTCAGACCAAAAGTGCTGGTGAGGAAATATTAGGTACAAGCATTTTTCCTCTGTGCACTGGTTTTGATTTTCCAAAAGGAAATGAATTGAAGGGTACAATTGATTTTGATATTACTTGACAATTTTTTAAAAGTTTTGTATGCTTACATGTTCTTTTCAAAAGTTAAAAACAAGACTATATCAAATCTGTGTGCAAAATACACACTTTGAACATGCAGGGAATTGTGGGCAGAGAAAGGCAGCAAACTTAAACATTTGGCAAAATGAAAGATTGTAATTTTGTGAAATAGGATTTAGTTATAGGAAACTATTCAGGCTTTAACTACAACAAAAATAATTTCATTTTGAGAGGGTATACAAATTTAGACTATATCTCACAGTCCAAGCAAATATGAAAAAAATTCGAAGTTTCTGCCTGTGTAAACTACAGCATTTTCATGTTTTTTTCTTGATTTCCCAGGACTTCTCCACTTAGGCCTCCTGAGCAAAGCTGTGTGACTAATTGATTTTTCATTTCACTGGCCATAATGAATATTGAGAAAATAATTGAATATAAAAAAATCTAAAAAAAATAGATTTAGCTTAAACAGGTAGGAACCAAAGCTTTATTCTTGCTTTGAATGCAACCATTTTTTCGATCTTTCAAAGTTCACCACCCTTCATGCTGCTTGTTTGTCTTACTGCCTGGCAGTACCACTGAGATGAGATAATTGCATGTTAGATGTGATGGAGCGTCCATTTAAAAATGCCATTTTTCAAATGATGGGTTCTGAGAAGCTCTCCCTACTGCAGCTAGTGATTTCTGTCAGATGCCAATAATAAGGACTCAGATTTTTGTGTGGTAAATAAATTGCTAAACATATTTGCCATTAAAAAAATAATGTGACACTAGCCATAGTTAGACCTTCTTATGGTTCTGTTCTTTGTTTACAGAGATTTTACATCATGCCTAATGAAGGGTTCACATTTTTAGCAATTAGTCATTTTAGTGTCAGTCATTAACTAAGCAAAAGATACAAGATAATTGATTTATACTAGCTAAGGAAATGCAAAAGCATCACTTTTTTAATATTATGGGCTAATACTCAAAGGGGAACTTTGAAAATATATTTTAAAATACAGGAAAAATATAATTGGCAGCATACAATGAGACTGTAAGATTACATTCAGTGCTGAAGTCAAGGAGGGTTTTGCCTTTTGCTTCCCCTGAAGATGCATCTTGTAGATTCTTTTTTAAAACTTCCTATGGCATAAGCTCCTACCTACTGAGAAATGAAGAGCCTTACCTTCTCTTTTAGAAATTTCTCCAGTTGTGTCCCCTGTACATACAGTTAAAAAAGARAATTTATCTTAACAGTAAATATGTTGGACAGAGATATTTTTATTTGTGAAATAATGATTCCTCTTCTGAAAGTTCTGAATTTTATGGTTTCAAAGACCTTTTTGATAGACCATGAAGATAATTTTATTAAGTCCCCTTCTCTGGAGATCTTCAAGGCCCACCTGGATACAACCCTGTCTAACATGCTCTAGGTGACCCTGCTGAGCAGGGAGGTTGGACTAGATGATCTCCAGAGGTCCCTTCCAACCTTAGTGATTCTTTGATTCTATGATTAATATGTTATTGCCGATTGCCTTTTTCACTACTTTTTTTCTTAATTTAACACAGAAAGCATGCCATACTGGATCAAATCAATTATCCAGATAATCCAGTAATATATTTCTGACATGTGGTATTTATTCAGAGGAAAAGCAAGAAACTTTGTATTTACCAGGTGCAAGATCACCACTGGAAGGGAAGTCCTCATGTGTTCCACAGGATTTGTTAGAATTAATCCCTTTCAAAATGTGTAGTTGGTTTAGGATTTCAGATATTCTTGTTATTTATATCAACATCCAATCTGATTTAGATTTTTTTTTTGCAAAGCACTTAACTCCTGCTAGTTATAACTAGTGACTGATTGAATTGATTTGCTATTATTTCACATGACCCCATAAAGCTGTTAGAGTCTGATTTGTTTCTACAACTTGATGATTACAAGAAGGAATTCCTCTGTTACCAGGATTAAGATTTAAGATTAATTTCCTAATAGGTAGGAAGAAAATAACCAGTTCCAGGTGGAGGTTGATAGATTTATACACAGGGCTGCAAGACATTGGTGCTGGTGGCACCACTGTGCCCATGATGGATGGCATCCTTCCAGTTCTACATCCGACTTTTCTGCAGTGATTTCTGAGCAAGGTAATTCAGACAACTGTGGACGTGTAAGTCTCATTAGAAAACACTGTGAAATTCTTAGCTCCACTGGAACAAAAATTTAGACTTTCCTTTTAGAAAGATAAATATGCCTTTATTCTATAAAAATCTTCTGTTGCCCTCTTTTATTTGCAGTAGACTTCAGGAAAAAAAGTCGTAACATTTGTGATTCTCAGAGGCTTAGCTAGAAATCTGCTATCATAAAAACTCGTAGTAAAGCCTGGGCCTTTGGAGGCTGGAAGTGCGAATGCCTCCCGGAGCTGGAGGCAGTTCATGGAGAAGGTCATACTCACTGTCTTCAACAGTTCAAACCCAGCTGTTTACCAGAGTGCCTGCACAGGTGATGGAAACTACTGCAGGATGATAGCAAAAAGCCAAAAAGGTCTGCCTCAGGCTGCAAGAGCATCCTGCCCAGCATTTTGCCTAGGATGTATAGGGCTACACTTTTTAATTATTTCTTGCCTATTTAAACATTTTTACTTTTATAACTTATTCAACACCTGTTTATGAGAGCCTCTCTATCAATCTTCTTCCATTTTTAAGAAATTTTGCACTCTTTAATTGTGTGCTATTGGGGCATTTCTGCATGATTCGCTGAAAAAGCTTTTTTTTTTTTTTTTTTTTTTTTTTTTTTTTT
>NW_028186990.1:3333258-3366159 GCF_003343005.1 Rhea americana | reverse complement strand
ATGGCTCTTCTAGTTGTTTGACTGCTGATATTACATGCAGCTGCCTTAAGTACCAATTCATCACAGTGGGGTAGAAATAGCCCATCGTGGTAGGGCACTTTTGCAGTGACAAGAAAAATAGTGGAAAATCTCAAAATCGCTTTATTTTACAAGCGATTTATCAAGTTATGAGACAAGTATTCCATCACTATTTGGGGCTTGTGTAAATGGCTTTGAGAATAAGAAATTCTTCACTTGTTTAAAAATAATGGAAAGATTTTTACTTTCATCCTGTTATTTTAACCATTTCTTAAATATATTCTGTATAATTTTCTGCATTTTCACCTAAACTGTTTTCAGTTAAGAGACTTTCTGTTGCCGCCGTACGGAAAGTGGCGAAGATATTTTAAATGTCAGCTTAGTAAGTGCAACGATATTGTGATCTGATCCGTCTGCGGGTCGTGTCACGCAGCGTTCGTGAATGCCTGTTCTGGCCGTGTTGGCACCCCGCAGCCCGAGGTGGGAGTGAAGCTGCTCGGCGGAAGGCGCGGAGGAAGCGGCTCCCTGATCAGCGGAGTTCTCGAAGCCGCGGCTCAGGGTCTGAGCGCAGGCAGCAAGTGATGAAGGAGACGATAGGAGAGGGAGAAGGAGAAAGGGGAAGGTGAGACAGACGCGTACGATTGCCCGAGTCAGTAGTAAGGTTGTTAGCAGCCTAACATTTGCCGTGGCTTTGCTTTGGGGGTGTTTCGCTGTGGCAGGACAATAATTAGGATCCGTGTTTCTTCTCTAGCTCRAATGGACAAGCAACTCACTGGGCAGCAGCGTGACCAGACTGATCTAAACTCAGTGTCCGCCTCTAAACTCAGTGTCCACTTTGTCTCTTCTGGACATAAGAACAGTAATGAAATACAGAAGTCTTCCTTTGGGGGGGGGGACACTTTCAAGTTAATTATACATTGATCAGCAAATCATACTGCATCTTAATCAGTACATCAAGATATCCACTGCACAGCGTTTAGTGTTGTGCTCTCTTGCCGCAAAGACGTATCACAGAAGACTTTATAAATAGGGAATAAGCTGGAAGTCACAAAACAAGACACAGTTTCCCAGCGGAAATTAAAAACGCCAAATTTTGAATGARGTGCCTTCATGAAATTTAACATTTCAGGTTCATTTAATCTATGTTGAGGAAAGGCTGCTCGTAAGTCAGGTAACACCGTCAGGAATTCTGCAGGTCACGTAAGTAAAGCCTGCAAATCGCACCCTGAAAGCTCTCCGAAGCGCCAGTGAAAGCGGCAGCRTTAACATCTCGTGAGGAAGTTGATCTTTACTAATACCAGGCTTGATATTGCCACCCGCTAGACAAAYGACAGGAAGGACGAACGAGAAGGCACTGCATCTCAGGTTAACACAAAAATAAACTGTGACCAGAATGTAAAGGGAATCAGAGGAATAATAACAGACGTGAGGGAGTCAGGGAAGTGAAAAAGATTGGCTGAAGTTTTCTCTAAATTATTTATGAGGGTTAAGACGGAGCCTTGTCCGCAGCTGCCCTGGGGCCCCCCGTGGTAGGTGCAAACCGTCTTTAAGCTGCGCAGCAAAGAGCAGATGAGCTGCTGGCAGTTTTGTTGTTCTCAGTTAAATGCTCCGTCCAACAGCGTGTTCTGAGAAGCCGTCATCACCGCTGCGTGGCTGCTGCCCTAGGCGTAGGCCGAGACGGAGACACTGATAGGCGGCTCGCGCCTCTTGAGTGCTAGCGAGAGTTTAGGCGTTCTGCTTCATATATTGCTGTTCTGACATTAAGTTATGTCTCGTATCCCAGGACCTGTGTCTCTGTCCCTTAGGCCGCTGGAAGCTGAACTGGGGTTTGCTGGTTTCCCTGGGAGCTTCTGTACAAACCAACCCGGGAGCTGGAGCTCAGGTCATCACTTGGTCGAACATCAAGACGGCCCATCTTGCAGGCCTTGTTTTTATTTACGAAAGCCGAAATAATGAGGAATTGTCAAGACTATCCAATATGTAGGCAGGCTGAGCTGAAGTAGGGAAGGTGTGATGGGAGGGGGTGGATAAAAGAAAAATTAAAAACAGAGAGACTGAGCTCCAGAGAATCTGGTTTCCYATTCCCACAGCATTCAAAGACTCAGGAGCTGTAAAGTGTTCGTAAGAGTAAACGTRGTGTCTTCCAAAAAAARSTCTGCTGTTACAGTATGTGCTGCARCCTTCCTTGTTTTTTTATTAAATGGGATTACTCTGGCAGAGTTTGTTACGGGCTTTTGATGTCCTTCATTATTTTTCAGTCGTTTTGTATGCTGTGAACCCCTCYTCATAGTGAAATGTCAGACTAAGCCCCTGGGAGGTTTTGGTCCCCCTGCAGTGCTGCCTGCAGCAGGTCGACCAAAACCCTGAGCAAGCCTCCCAGGGGGCTTTTGCGGAGAGGACACGTGTGGCCGCTGGGCAACATCGCGATCGCGGACGTGTTTGCTGCGTGCCAAAAAATACCGGCGCAAACGGAAATTACGGCAAAGCTCGTCAGCCATCAGCAGCGAGAATAGCTGTTGGGCTCGGGACGTTAACCTTTACGCTGGTGTGTGACTCGTCTGAGGAATAACCGTGCTAGCTCCTCGACTCCTGACAGCGTTGAAGAGTAGAGGTTTCTCTGGGACACCAACCCGACAAACCTTTATGTATAGCAACTCTCAGCGCGAATAGCTGTAACACACAGGCTCCAGAAGCCTCTCGGGCATCTCTCGCAGCGGTGCCTGGATTTCACTAGCAGAGTGCACAGGAAAAYGGGAACAGATTTGTTTGTTTATGTTTTTCAAAAATGAGGCTCCTGGGTTTTGCTCCATGCAGACAAAATGCACGTTTATGTATATATATTTAATAATGTTTTGTCACATGAAGAACAAGTGGAGCAGAGATCTTAAAATTCCTTCCTCCAAAGCACAGATGTGCATATAACCTCACTCAGTTACTTTGATAATTCGCCACTAATCGATGCAGTCAGGGCTTGGAAATGTCGTGTGTGACAGCAGAATGTGTTACCCCAAAGTGCACAACAAACATACAACAAAGGAGTCGTTGCTTTAATTTTCAAACGTGAGTTTAAAACCCACAAACAAGCACAGCAGAAGCTGTTACTTGCGTTTTCTTTCCCTGTGCAAGGAAGCCCCTTGGTAACACGCAGAGCCTTCACCATGGTAAAATTCCCGTGGAGCAGGCTGGCAGCTGAGAGAGGCGCCGGTCGGGAGCGCGTGCCRCAGCGCCCGTGCATTTGTTAGCCACCTCTTCCGGAGGCCCTTACAAGAGCAGGGGAAGACGCTCTCGGGCTGCGGCGGTATTTTGAGCTTCGAGCCTTTGAGGGTRTAAAAAGAAGCTAGCAGGAGAGCTGAAAGCACGTGCGGTGCACACTCCTTCCCAGAGAGGAAAAAGGGGGGTTGTCCATATGTTACAAGTGTTGCTGACTTTTCAGGAGCTTGACTAATTTAACACTTTTCTTTTTGAGAAATAATATCGTTTTTATAGATAACGAGAGAATATTTTTCTCATTTGCTTAAAATGGGAGCTATTAAGGAAGAGCTAATAACGCAGGCAAAGATTGCAGGGCAGCATAGCGCGACTGGCAGCCTTTGCGGGCCGGGGGATYGGGACCGCCGTGAGAGGCAGTGCACGCTTCGCCGTGCGCTTGCTGCCTYTCGGGAGAGGGGACGCACCGCGTTCTCTACGCGTGTTTCTGCCGTCCAGTGCTTAAGTTTTCCTAGCCTGACTCCTCAAGAGCGTGCCAGCATCACATACCCGGAYGCTAGGCTTACCCGGTTGGAAGCTGAGCGGTAAACCGGGGACATAGCTCCGCAAACTGCCGGGGAGAAGAGGTTTGAAATAGCTCTTTGGAGAGAGCGGGAGGTCGCCGCGCTGTGCTCATTCGGGCTGCTTCCCTCCGCCTTGTTCACGTGCAAATGAGACAGTTGCGACGGCGCTGCTCCTCCCGTGGGGATCCCGGGAGAAAGTCCGAGGCAATGCAGCAGCATCCGCAAGGATACGGTGGCACCTTGTGTAGAAGGGGAAGGAGAGAAAAATCCAGCAGAGGTGGAAAGAGCGGGCGTTCTCAAATTAAATGCATTTTGAGCAGCGCTAATGGAAAACATCAATGTGAGTTTAATGGCCCTCGGCGGTCAGGGGCTTGTATATCTCCRTTAGAAGAGTTAGTATATGGTGGCTTTAGCACTGACTCGGTACTGCTTGGAGAGCAGTAACTACTAGAAGCCTTCAGCTTCCTTAGTAGCTACCAGAAGCTATCAGTAACTACCATGAGCTATCGGAAGCACTCCCTTCAGTATGCGAATTTTATACAAAGGTTTCTGATTCAGATTCCTACCAGCCWGGTAGGACAAGTTCATAGCCTAAGGGCTGTTGCTGGAGGCAAGTAGGTAAAGAGGGGAGAGTAAGARCTGGAGGTGAGACTCCTATTTTAGCACCTCGTCACTAAGGTTGTCAGAAAAATACAACATCTGTGAGTAATGCAGTGTGCCACCCTCAGCAGAGTTGGTTGTTTAACCTTAGATGAGATAGCAAAAGAGCCTTCTTGATATTTCAGCCCTTTAAGCAGCAGACAGAAATAAAAAAAAAAAAAAAAAAAAAAAAAAAAAAGTTTTTACCTGTAGGTTACTTAATAGTAAAGTAAGAACGCAGTTTCAAGACAGGCACATGTATTCTTGAAACCACTTTGCCCCTACCAGCTATTTCTGAGTGTAACGTGGAGTCATACTGCTGAAAAAATTGTTTTAGATAATTCAATCTCTCTCTAATGTTACTGCAACATATTTTCAATTGGTAGAGAATGATTCAGGTTCTGTACTTAGGGCTACACTYGCTTTCAGCCAGGAGACAAAGTAGCAATAAAAAGTATGGAAATTAGAGCCTGATCCTGCACTGCTTTTCATTTTGTATAGCCATATATAGTTTCATGGAGTGAAAGGAAAATACTATTATTCTAAGCTGATGGTTTTTAGCTATCATRCTGTATGAGTGTAAGTACTTACAGAAGATGTATTGCAATAATAAATAAGGCCCAACATTTCCTCAAGGAACAGCCTCACTTATATGCCATTCTTTTAAAAAATGTTACAGATATCTGATATGGATCTAAGCTGTCCGGGCATATGGCCTTCCTTCAAAGAAACTCTTTTGCTGAGAAGTGCAGTGCAAATAGATTTTTTTAAGAGTRATTGTGTGGAACAGCATTGATACTCAGTGAATCGCAACATTAAAGTTAATGAGAGTATTCTCTACTCATATAACCAGAGCAGAATATATGTTAGTAACWATCTCTTATTAATGCCCAGGAATGTCATACCTTTGACGACTTAGTTGTAAGGCTTAAATCCTAAATGACCAACACAGGTGGCCTTTACCTGTCGAATATAAATGTAGTGGGACTGAGTTGCTCCATTCCTGTTCTCCTTGACATTGCAGCATAGTGTAACCAGAGCAACTCCTTTGGGAATCTTTTTTTTCATTACGGCACTTCTGCCTGGAAGCCCGGTGACTGCTCTGTCCCCCAGCCACTCAGAAGCACTGAGCAGCCACAGCACGTTTGAGGCTGTCTCAAGACCACACTGCATCTGTGGTTGTTGTTAGCTACACTGAGGCCAAACATATCCTAGCCCAGACCATTCCCATGACATAAACCCGTCTTTTCCTTCCGCTTCGCAGATCTTGAGATCCCAGTGGCTGCCGGACAGAGCCTGACTTACTGTCTGCTGCTTGACTAGGGAAGGGGAAGGACTTAATTCAGACCAAATGATTTTTACAATTGCTAGGAGACTCGATGCACATATATTCATGTTCTCTGCAATGTAGATTTTATTTTATTCTAAAAATTTAATCTATTAATAAAGTGGCACCTATCTTGCAAAAGGTTATTCATTTTAACATAGTCATAAGTGCTGGAAGTAGAACAAAAGATTAAGAGATGACCACTGAGTTATTTTTGTGAAAACATCTCATAATTCTTACTGGATTCAGAATTTAACTCAAGGAATTTTAAAGTGGTAATGCTATACTGCTTCCTCTGTTGAACTGTCACCAAGATCAGTAGTGGAAAGCCTAGTTCTGTAAAATCATATTCCTGACAGATGAGAAGCTTTTTCTTTGAGATTCTGAAAAGAGCTAAGTTTTGTCTTATTATTCATCATAAAATGTACTGTAGTAGTCATCCATTAAACAATATATAAGCTATATAAAGTCTGCATAAATCCAAGGCTTTTTAAAGAAAGAGTATCTGAGCCTTTACATTTGGGAACATTGACTGGAAAGTCAACAGTTTGATGTTGACTTCTGAGAAAGGTTCAGGGCTTTAAAAATGCAGTTACAAGTGGGAGGCTTTGTAAGCAAGTCCTATCACATCTACAGAATTGAAGCTGTCACAAGAGCAGAGTTGCCATAGTGTCTGTTAGAGGGGAGCTTTCTGAATGGGAGCAGAGCACAATGTGATGTTGGTCTTTGCAACAGAGAGGTCTGCTACGAACAACTATCCAAAACCTAGAAAGAGGCTAGAGAAAGCCTGAGAAAAATAAAGTCATGAGAAACTGCCTCTCTGTAGCAGAGAGGCTAGTGGAAGTCTGGTGTAGCAAAGATATCTCATCTTGAATGGATGTGAAAATGAGAAAGTTAAATAGCAAAGAAACCTCCCACCTGTTGCTAGCAGGCTAGTTAAGGGGAGGGTTAAGAGCTGTATCAGCTGGAGGTTTTGATGAAGGCTCCCAATGCATTGGGCTGTTAGGACTTCAGTAAGAAAGATGAAGGCGTTCTCATAACCGTAGAGATGCTTATAACTCTGCATGGTGTCTCATCCAGATTTAATAAGAATAATTTTGCATATTCCACTTCATTTGCATGGAGGTGAACTCTAGCCTTGAAAAAAATATTCTGAAGGCTACAGTAAAGTCAGTGCAGGCTTCCTTCATGCACTGTCCTGCCAGTATTCCTGGTCAACGGGGTATTTCCTCTGAGGGTATCAGATGTTAGTCCACCCTCGTGAGTATTTTAGCATTTCTACTGTATGTCCAAAGAGTACAAAATATGAGAATAGGTATGAGATGCTAGTACTAGAAGCAAAACACTCTGAATACACTCAGTAGATAAAAATCCTTTTGGCAGAGTAAGAAGTGCTGTTGTTCACCACCAAGACTTAAGCTTCGATTCTAGAGAAATTGTTTTTTTAAAATGATGGTAGTCCTTTTGGGCATTACATATAATGGGTCTTGCATTAAAGCACTGAAAATACAAYAGCGGTATCATGTCGTTAGCGAAATGTAGTCCAGTGGCTAGAAATAGGGGTATGACACTAGGCACAGATGATGACCTCCGTGTATTGACTCCTGGGTGATGTGGTGCCTGAAAACACGAACCTCTGCCGTGGCAGCTGAAGGGCAAAGTGTAATCAGGACCAGACTGAAACTTGACTGCAGTCTTTAGCCATCTTTAGCTACTAGGTTTCCTTCTCTACTTTCTAAGTGATTATAATGTTATAAATATGCAGGCATGCATGTGTGCATGTCAAGGTGAGTGGAGCGTGACAGATTGAGAGATGTTAGGAAAAAATGAGAATAATGGGATTAAATCCTGGAGAACAGAGAGGAAGACAAAAGGAGACAGTATGGGAACTATTGTAGGATGAGAGAAAGGCAAGAGTGAAAGCATGCAATTTTCCATGAGAGATTTCATGTGCTCTTTGCACTGGTCAGTAGGCTTAGCTGCCACTGTGGTCACTACTGGGGAAACTGTTTAAAGCTTATTTATTTTCCTGTATGGTAATGATGTGTCTGAAACCTATAAATTTTACAGAATTGCCAAGGAAAAATATATAAATTTACCTGTATTTTTCATGYTAATTTAGATGTCTTTAAATGAATGTACTTACACTAAGTTCTTTCTAGGTAAAGTAGTATTTTCATTATGTGAGTTCAGTGCCTTACAMAATGGGATGCTAATAGTAGCATCTCGTCAGTAGTCTAGAAATCATAACTGTTTAAATATTAAAAATAATAAACATTTCCATTAAATTTCATGCACTCATATTCGTTTAGACTTTATTATACCCTCAGCTCAGGGAAGTCTGTGGCTCAAGCCAATGGTTTTACTTGTTTACTTGTATAGTRCGCAGTTGTGCAGCGCTTACTATAGCGCTGTGTCTGTGCGTTACAAACCTCCATGGTTCCYTTTGCCATGTAAGTGAAGAGGCTCTGCTTGTGTAATAGGAAAATGGCAGTAATAACCTGTACGTTTATAAATATTGAAAGCATCATATTCGCTCCTGCCATTTAGGCTCAAATTATCCTACATTCCAGGTTTGAGCGCTTATGATCTTTGCAGAGGAATTAAGGCTGGGAAAATCTGCCTCTGTTTGCCAAGACCCCAGCTGGTGTCTCTGCTGCACTGAAATGCTTTGGGTGCATCCGCCGGCCAAGTAAATAATGAGTGCTGGGCGGCTGTGGTTCGCAAGTCTGGGCAAGTATCAGGACATGCCAGGAGTTCAGGGGAGGCACACTGTCTTCGGAGCTAGCAAAGGGACAAGTAGTCTGTAAGATGTGGAAAAGCTGTCAGTTAAAGTGCAGTAGGCAAACTCTTTTCCTGCAAAGTACCGGGGCGGGTAATGAGATACTTCAGAGAGTTAGTCTAGAGAGTTGTCGCTACAAGAGACTGTCCTGGGTTGGCACATCCCTTCTAAGGTAAAGCGGCAAATGAGCGGTTCACAGGAAGGGAGGGAAGTGAGAGGACAGAAAGCAACTCCCCAGAAGGCTTTCAAGGCATCTCCCTGCCTTCCCTCTCGCCCAAGGTGCAGGTTGCATAAATATTCAGTGTAAACAGCTGCCTCTCAGGCTGGACCCAACTCTGATTTTAAACACTAATAAAAGCRGCAGCCAGCCAGTGGGAAATAAGGGGCCAGCAGAGCACAGCGGGCACTTTTTCTTTAACACTGAGTTCACGTTTGCCTTCTCAAACTGTTCTTTTCCCTTAGCTTTGCTTTCAAAACCATTGAAAGTAGCAGAKTATGAAGCACCTGAAACCAAAAGCTCCAGGGAGATAGCGGCAATTATTCCATCTCGCAGTAACATGGTTCCCCAGTTAGGAGATTTCTTCCCATTTCCTTTGCTGAGTRACTTGAGAAGGTTTGGGAGAGAAATGAGATGTGTCCCCGTCCCCCTGAAGGGAAGAACGTGCGATAGCTTGTGTGCATTTGGAAATTAACTGAAGAGCTACTGCACAATAAATTATTCCACAATAGCTGTTTTTATATACACAATGTTGTGAAACATTTAGTGCCCTTTTTCTAACCAATTAGTCAAAGAAAAATTAGCTTTTYCTAAGACAGAATGGCTATGTAGAGAAGAGAATAGCTGCTTCTTTAATAACGAGTCCAGTGAGCTGGTCTGTATGGACAGTTTCTGATCACTGCTCCAAGTGAAGAAAAATATTCAATGAGGGAAACATGGCCGAACTGTTCTACCATCTTTTCTCCCCCAGCACAAGTTTTTGAGTGGGAGGGAGGAAAGCAGTGCCTTGCCAAAGAAATGCACTCCAGTCGGTTTTGTTCTGTTGTACGTGGTCAATACTGGTAGAGATGATTAGGCTTCAGCTTGTAACAGAGGTAGAATTTTGCTCACTGTGTTTACTTCCTGGCTACTCTGTACTTCTTATTTATTAGTAATTTAATTCTAACTCTGTCTCTGCTCCTTTTCTATTCATATTAATTAGACAGATTTCTTGCGAGTAAAATTCTTTCAAGTTGAGTAGTTCTAGTCTTTGGATTTACTCTCATTTCTCCTACATGAATTAAAATGTGAGGCCTTAAGARCACACATTTGCGAAATGAGTGGGGGCCAAATGAGTCATCAAAACTCATTCACACTCTCATTTAGTAGTCTGTTCTCCTCAGGACACAATATAATGATGCTTAAATTATTATTCTCATTTGCTTGGCTGAAGTTCTGTAGGATGAAAAAATCTGGGAAAAAAAATGCTATAGCTCATGTCAAGCTTAATTCTTCCACCTAGTTTCTCACACTTTCAWTGGTTTCGTCATCCGTAACAAGTTAGGAGGGAGATGCTCATTAGCAAACCTCTCCCTGATTCATCACAAGAGGGACCAAGAATCACTTGGACCCATTAATTCTAAAAATTTTCTGTATCATTTCTGATGATTTGTACTTCTAGCTTTCATTGTTTTCCTAAATGTGACAGATGTTTTTCACTACACGATAGATTTCTTTTTTTAAATAATCCTGGGACCTTCTCCAGAAGAACCTGCTGCAGTTTGACTTGTAGCAGACTGCTGCTTGCTAAACTTCCCAAGACATGCTCCTTTTTCTCCCAAATAGATACATTTCGAGTAATGAAACCTAATCTTTTAATCAGCACTGCTCCTGTTACTACTACAGATTTGATCACCCCGAYAGATTTCCATAAAGTGTGACTCTTGGCTCCCTGATGGGAATGCTCTRTGCTACAGTTTTGTGCATGAAAGATGTACAACAGCTGGAAATTCTGGAGCTATATGGCCACAATTTGCTTTTCTCACTACTGTCGGTTATTTTTCACCATCTATAGCTGGAATTCTTTTTTTTCCAGTTTCACTTTGAGCATTCAAAGTCAGTCCTGATATCATAGGCCAGCAAAGAGGGCAAGGATGTGTTCAGCAGGGGCTTGCCTCCAGGCACCTGGCAAAACGGTGTTAGGTCTGGGCTTTGTAAGTGCTCGGAAGCTGCTTCAAACGCATCTTCTGTCTTTAAAACTGTAAGTTCAATTTATGTCAACAGATGAAAAATGTACTGTGTAAATACAAAACATACTTACAAAAGTGAAAAATTAGATTTTTTTCATTCAGCTCCCTGCAATATCAGTTTATCACATCTGTCTGCTTCAAGGGTATAGAGGAGCATAAATKTTAATAAGATTTAGACTGGTCTGAGATTCTTCCTTTCCTGTCTCGTTATTACTTCATACGTAATAAGCTTTGTTTCCTGTAATCCTTTACACAAAAGTATCTGCTTTGAATTGAGATTAGGAGTGCCACTGAAAAAGCTTTGCTCTTTCACATTCGGAGGCAGTCACTTCAATGGAGAAGCTTCTTTTAGGAAATGAAACATTTCTCATGATACATTTCTCATGCAAAAAAAAAAAAAGAGAGAGAGATGAATTTTGCATTTCATGTTTCTTCAGCATAGCAACTAACTGCTGACGTTTCTATTCAGATGAAAACTGGGTTAGCTACTTATGTCAGCAAAAAAAAGAAGTAATTTAGGTCACACTTGACCATTTGAACCAACGCAGTGTGCATATCTGCTGTGATCTTAAGAAATCAGGACACTTACTTTCACAGTGCTCAGCCAGATAAATGGAGAAGTGTATCTGCTGTTGACTCTAGCAGGCCAGTCAAGTTGTACGAGAAGCAAACACCAACTGCAGTCCACAAAGGAAGGCTGCTACGGCGCCAGTAGCACATCGTGTCTGGTACCATTTAAAGTTGCTCCTTCATATGAAGTTGTTCATGTTATTTTTAAAAAGTGCTGTGGGTTATGGATCAATCTATGCAAAAATGGGAATTGATTGTTTACCTTAAAAAGGATGAAGGCTGCTGGGCTGCAGCTTGAGTCTGTTGCAAGTATCTGAGTATTTATTATATTTCTTGACCTAGAATTTATTATTATTATTATTAGCAGGAGAAGATCTAGCAGGAGCTCCTTTTTGCCAACAGCCTGCAAGTCATCAGTGCCTACTAATATCCAGGCACCTGTGTGTGTCCAGCATTTATGAAAAGGACAATATGAGCTCCTAAGATACGAAAGACTGTACATCATGCTTTAAAAACTAGGCTTCAATTATTTTGCTTGAAAACAGACTGGGACAGTTTTCAAAACTGTGGGTCAAGTTTCCAAAACCAAGTTATCCTTGTCCTCCTTTTTTTTCCTTCCTAACTCCTGAGAGACTTTGCATACAGCAAGTGCTGCATGGTTGACATGTTTCCATGTGCTCCACTGCTTAGTCTTCACTCAGTTCTGCTTTTTTTCTCATGGCATACTGTCCTTGTCTCTGTTTTACAGTTAGAAAAGCTAAGGCACAGGGACGTGAGACTGCTGAGCTTCAAGACTTACAACAGAGCCTCAAACCTCGGAAAACCTGTTTGAAGTCAGGCTCTGCATTAGGCTGTCTTCCCCCTTGCCAGGAGCTCAGAGCTGTACTTTAGAGCTTCTCTGAAATCTTTTACAGTGTATCAGTAAACATTTTAGTATTAATCATCAAAAAGTCTTATTCTTTTCTAAMAGCCTAGCAAATTAACTGTTAAGAATTGTAGTGAAGCATTTAAACAGTTAACTGATGGGTCTAGCAGTTTGTATTATATATATGTCTTTTAGGACTAAAGTAATGAAAAAAAACATACATTAACCTAGAAAGATGGAATAGGAAATAGCAGCAGATGCATATGCAACATAGACTAAGCTGTTTCTTTGGTACTGCTTTAAAAAAAACCCTGTGAAATAGTACTGCAGTATCATCCATATTTCCTTTCACTTCAATAATAAAATGAGCAAAGAAACTGGATTAACAGCAGGAAGCAGTTTCAGATGTTTGCCATCTGCTGAAGAGAAGCCCAAACCCGAGARATTGTGGCCAAAYCCACYGCTCCTGTTCAGGTKTTACAGAATCACAGAATGGTTGAGGTCGGAAGGGACCTCTGGCGATCAGCTAGTCCAACCGCCCTGCTCAAGCAGGGACAYCTACAGCATGTTAGACAGGGTTGCATCCAGGCGGGCCTTGAAGATCTCCAGAGAAGGAGACTCCACAGCCTCTCTGGGCAGCCTGTKCCAGTGCTCTGTCACTCTCACAGGGAAGAAATTCCCCCTCAYGGTCAGGCAGAACTTCCTGTGSTTCARTTTCTGCCCAYTGCCTCTTGTYCTGTCACATGGRACAACTGAGAAGAGTTTGTCCCCATCCCCTTGACACCCTCCCTTCAGGTACTTSTACACACTGATAAGATCCCCCTTCAGTCTTCTCTTCTGCAGGCTCGGTGTTGTATTCTGCTGGACAAATACTAACTCATGACAAACTCTGACACTAGTGTCGGTAGGAAGCCTGATAAGGCRTCAGCACTGGTGAACTTTCAGTCTCCCGTGTGACAAGACATGTGACAGCCATTATATTGTGGTTTGCTGATTTTTTTCCCCCTGTGTATATACATTTATTAAAGTAAATTGGTGTGATTTTACTGACAGTGAATGATGTTTACTTATATAAACATTTCAGTGCTTTCTTTGTATTTAATCCAAAGCAGAGGTGATTTATTGTTCTGTATACTCCTCCCCTATTAATGCCATTCCCAAAATAATTTCACATATATTTCTGATTAAGTAAAAAATCAGAACACTYCTTGCTACCTTTCCCATAGAATGAGACTCAGTGAAGTTACAGGGCAAAAATAATGAGAGAAATGCCAAGGGCTAAATTGCCAAAGACAGAAGTCTAAGAAGATAGCATTTTTATGTTATCCCTCAATCTCTGAAATGGAATTTTTAATTAATTCTTAAAATGTTTTAGAAGATGTGTGTGTGTGTGTATGTGTGTGTGTGTGTGTGTGTATACATATATATATATATATACACATGTACAGACTTGTATATATATGTATGTATGTATGTATTTTGGTGGTGGTTCAGGAAGATTGTCTAAGCAACTCCAAGCATTACCTCAACTTTCAGATGTTTATTTTGATATGCTGTTAGTCAATATTGCAATCATGGCATTTTATGTTGGATGCTGGCACGTCAATAAGCCCCTTATTCTCTACAGTAAGTGCAGTGGCATTTGCTAACATTTTGTGCAAGTTTTTCATTGAGCTGTTAGTGTATGAATGCCAGTAACTGAAGCAAATTTTAAGTGAAAAGGAGAAAAGCRAAGTACCAATTTTATGTGCCGTCACAACAAATAACTTGGGATATCTTTGATTTCTGGGCATTTTTGAAGCAGTCTTCTCATTTAAAATATGCTCTTAATCAAATGCACACGAAATTGCGTGCAAAGGTGAGACGTACATCAAGCCATACCCTCCTTGCCTTGCAAACCATTGCATTTAGTCTTTGGAACTTGTGCTCGCTGAAGACCTGGCGCACTCTCCTGAATTAGGGCGTCCCAATCTTTGTTTAACGCTCAGGCTTCTTTCAGCAAAGTGTTTTGTTAATCTAGTTGCTGTTCTGGTAYGTCACCAAAATAGTTTTTTCTATCGTTTTCATCCTACAGCTTTCCACTGAGGAAAACTGCCTTCTTTCTCCATTTCTTCTTTGAGACTCTTTCCTTCAAATCATCCCTCCCCACCCCAGCTAGATTTGCTGCTGTGTGTCATCTTTACCTGTTGTCTTCTGCTAATTTTCTGATTATCTGGAATTTCTCTCCTTGCTCTTCCTCTTATATCTCAGCTTGCGGTGGGTCAGAATTTCATCCTTTTATCTGGAAAGCTACATCCCTTCACAGGTAATAACTAAATCTTTGAAGACTATACATGCCCTTCTGTAGCTGAATTTCTGTTTGGGGTTCTCTTATTAGACCTGTGCTTGTGAACACCGTATATGCTTCTGTCTTAGCAAATGGATATTAAGGCATAAGAACTAGTATGTGAAATCAGGATATTCTGCTGCAGTTCCTGATAATAGATGTTTCTAGGTCATGCCACCAGTCTGATGAAGTTACAGCAGGTGAATTAAAGCACCAGAGTTGAACTGGTGTTTTCAGAATGCAAAAAAAAAAACATGATCTCACTACTGATTTAGTTCCCATAAAACTCTGAATTATGATTTATTTCTTTTTCCAGTACTTTATGTGATGGAAACATATAGTATACCCTATCATAGTGCAGATTTCATGATGTTAAAGGCAGTATGCACACATTTCAAGAAACCAGTAGTTTTAAATCCTTACCTTATTTATTGTTTTTAAAATGTAGAAAGTAATACCAATTTACCTCAAAAGGTGAATTTTGATATTATGTTTTGGTGCTACATTTACAACACCCTGCAACAGGACTATGGAACGTTTTTAGAGGAACAGCGAATACGATCCGGAACCATTCTGACTTAAGATAAGAAATATTGAATGACTCCTTGTTCAATGAAGATGATTCATCCTAGTCAATGACTAAGCTGGTGGAATGATTGGTTCGCGCATATAATTAAAAATTGTGTTACAGTTCAAATCCTTAAGATTTAATTGGGTTGATGATCAGGCATAATTCTGGAATTTTATAAATTGTAAATGCTTCACTCTTCAATCCTACCTTTTAAAGAATTTAACATACAGATATCTGTAATAGCAAAACAGATACAACATTACCAACTTTTTATCATAATTCTTAAAATCATAGAATCATAGAATAATTTTTTTGGAAGAGACCTCTACCAGTCGATCAAAGCCCCCACTCAAAGCAGATCTAACTAGATCAGGTTTCTCAGGGCCTTATCCTTCTGAGTTTTGAATATTGCAGACATGGAGATGTCACAGTCTCACTGGTCAGCCTCTTCCAATATTTGACCACCCACATGATGGAAATATTTTTCATTATATTTAATGAAAATGCCATGTGTTGCAACTTTTCACCTCTTGTCCTGTCAGTGTGCGCCACTGAGAAGAGTCTATCTCCCTCTTCTCTAAACCTTCTCACTGTGGGGCTGTAGACAGCAATAAGATCTCCCTTGAGCCATCCCAGGGCTTAGCTGGCGCATCAGCCAGCTCCCTCAGCACCCTCAGGTGCATCCCCTCTGCTCCCATGGGTTTACATCTGCCCAGTCAGCTTTAGTGCTCCCCAGCTCCATTTTTCTCTACTGTGGATAATCTTTCATGCCCACAGTCACCTGCTACTAGACACTGTGAYGCTGAAAGGCAAACCTTTGTAGTAAAAACCTTATATGCAAAGCTAAGAATTTATTAATGGTCTAATTAAAGTCTTAACGCTCTAATCAAAGAATTATTATCAGTCCAGTTACAATGATATTAACATTTCTAGTTCAAACCATATTTATATATACACAAACTTTCAAGAGTCTACCCCTTTCTCTGGTGTTATGCTCACTCTCCCACTGTCCCTTGATAGGTTCAGTGAGGGGCTGGGCAAGGGGAGAGCAGGCTGTTAGCATCCCGAGTCTTTTMCTAGGTGGAGGAGGATGTTGATGTTAATTCTTCCTCCTCACTCTTGGGTCTGCTAGGGCCTATTTTTGTATTTGCTAATATACTTGCTCTTTCTTCATTGGTTTACTGTTCTGTGTTCTATCAGAATTTTCTATATATGGTGCATTTTACACATGTTAGATACTTGTTCTTTGTTCCCTAAAATGCCTAAAACTAGTTTTACACAGCTCTCAAAGCTATATTTCTTTGATGACAGTAATTGATGATTGGTGAGCTTTTTATAGCCTTGGGATCTCYAGTATCATCCTATCATCATCTAGCATYACCATGCTTTCAAGATCTCTGCTATCATCCCATACCTCTATTCCTTTATGTTGTATTTTATTGTATGGTTATAGCTGGGTCATTCAATGTAGAATAACTTGTCATTACTGTCTATTAGTAGCAGAAGTATATATTTAAATGTGTATGTGTGGGTGCACACATGTATCTAAAAGTATACATCCAAATATATGTGTATAACACAAAGCATTACACCACACACATGCAGAGTCACCTGGTCCTTAGATAACTGCTGCAATTAGCTGTGTTTAGTTACAGCTAACCAAGCTGAAGCAAACCTTCAGRCAGGCCAGGATAAGTGCAGATGTCTGTGTTATTTGCTTAATCTGAAGCCTGTCCCAAGCAATGGCAACATCACRTTTACAGGGCTATAAGGTTACACAGATAGGCTTGCTAGATATGCCTGGACCTAAATTAGGACAATATAAGTGTCTTCTCTCTGAAGTRTTCCCAATTAGGTACTATAGTCAGTAGAAATTTTCCATCATACTTAGGTTTTTAATCAGCTAAAGGTCTCCTGCCATCTGAGACTCAAGTCTTTCTTCTGGACTACCTGTGCCCAGTGGTGCATTGTATACACCTTGGGAAAGAGCTTAGGAAAGGAGGAAAGCAGCTGTATGATATCTAGGATGACACATGATCAAAAACTCACGTTGTCCAGGCTGTACCTAAATGTCTGGCTTGTGTCAACTTCCAGTCCTGAGAAGGGCAGTGCTGCAGGCAAGAGGAGCACTCTGTGGCGGGCTGAAACAGCCAGCAGGTCTGGAGACGAGAGGCAATGCAAAAAACCTACCTTTATAAATATCATATATTTAATCAAATACACCAGTACCATCTAAAAGTTTGGGTTTGTTTTTTACAAAACTACAAGCTTCTTAACCGTTCTGGTTTTTTGGAGCGTTAGTTTGTGATTTACGGAATGGCTAGGTTTAGCGATGCTGAATTCGCTCATTCAATTGAGCTGTCAGAAACTTCACAAACTTTAAATCTGGATTAGAAATGGTTGGATGGCAGATATGCAGAGATGTGGAAATTGTAGTTGTGTTAATTTTCTTACTGAGACTGAGATCTCCAGTAATCCCAATTGTCCAGATGCCTTTCTTTGCATGGGGACGTAGAGAGTCATGGAATTCATACAGAAGGCTCAAACCTTATAGTTTGAACTATTTAGCTGTTTGGAAACTGTAAATTTTCTTTCCCTTTACCCAGTGATGGAAAACTTTGGCTCATTACATATATTTTCCAGGTGAAATTTTACTTTAATTCACAAGAAATTAGGAGTTTACTTATCTATTTATTAGATTAACATAATTTAGCATTGGCAGCATTTACCAGTTAAAYTGATGTTTTGGTGATTATATATTGTCATTATTGGTTGTGGCATTGATTTTGTGAGGTTTTGTTCTGCAAGTAATAAACATCGTGAAGCCTCATGTGCTATGGCTTTGAGTCTCAGGCACTCTCATCTGGATTGATTGGTATTTTGTGAGAGGTTGAGACTAACCTTTTGTTCAGTGGAGGATGTTAATGAAGCTTTCAACTCTGTCCAGCTGAGTACTGATACAAAACTTATGGGAACTTGGTATCTTCAGGACTTCTACCCCATCCTCGGAGATATTCAAAAGTCAACTGGACAAGGACCTGAAAACATCATCTAAGTGGCCCTGTTTTGAGCAGGGGCCTGGACCAGGAGCCCTCTGGGGTCCCTTCTGACCCAAATTATTCCGTGATTCCACGTCCATAATCTTCTTTATGCACAAAATTTAGTTTGACATTTCAAGTTTCTGCAAGATACATTTTTATACTAAACCAAAAACAATCTTTGGGTGAATTATCTTTTTGCTTGCATTTGAGCTTTGGCTCATGTAATTAGCATTTGCAGTTTGATTTTACAGAATACTGATGAAATGCAAAATTATTTATTATGCAGATAAAATGTATTGGTTTAATTAGACTGATGATTAACAGGATTTTTTTCACAAGCATCTGGCACATACTTACACTACAGGAATAGCAGGATCCCCAAAGATACTAACCTATTAAAAAAAAGCAGCTAATGAATAAAGAGTCCACTAGAATAGAAATTCTAATTTATTTTTGTTTGTTTTATTTTCAGGTCTTCATGTAAATGAGTTTAGATAGGGAAAATTCAAGTTTCTGAGTAGGTGAAGTATAAAACTTAGAACAATCTTTTAATCTATAGTGAGCTGCATACCTGAAAAAATGTAACTGCAGTAATTACAAGACCTCTATGTATTTCTGTATCTTTTATATAGTAAAGGAGGAAGAGATAGTACAGGAGACTATCTTCTAGCTGAAGCTGATTGAAAACATCACTTCTCTAGAGTTGCTTACAAGTTCATGCATAGGACTATGTAGTTCTGACATTTTTATTTTTCACACATCTCTCTCATGGTATGTCCGCAGGTATAATTACCTACCTAGTTCTTTATTTGGTAAGAAAAAAATGGTTATTACCAAAGGGATGCCTTAATTAGTGCTGACTATTTTTTTGAAGATTCTTTTGTGTATCTTTTATTTTAAACAGTAGCAAAATAAATGTTGCTAGATATTTACACAAGTGGGTCTATACCTTCTCTTCTGTTGTGGGAGCGACAGGGTGGTTACGTTTTCCAAAGCATGAGCTCTATTTTATAGACCAGGAGGACGTAGGACAAGGCTGGGAAGCCCTTTTGATTTCATTTAGCAGTAGCTTGCAGAGTATATACTGTGTTTTCCATAGCTTTGTTACCAGCACTGGATAGGTGAAGAGGTTTTCCTGTCTTGGAGGAAAAAAAAAAGAAAATAAAGAGATGAAAAAAAAGTTTCTTGGAAGCATAGAGTACTTTATGATTTTTAAGGCATCCTTCTGAGCCTCCTAGAGAGTGACGTTCCCTCTCCCCTGTTGCTATGTGATTTCCAAGCACTGATGTTTGTGCAAGCACGGAGCTAACTTACGCATTGTCTTCTGCATTGCACGGTCTGCATAGACTTCTGCCATATAGATGTCATACATTAAAGTCATGTTTCTGTATTTAAATGGCTTTAAATAAAGCAGTTTGTATTTCCATGTCTGTACATTTATTACTGGTGGAAGGAGAACCTGAGCTTTCTTCTCTTATTTTAAAGGGTGGCTCTGAGTCTCTTGCCTTGGCAAAAGGCTAGAGATTTCTAAGGAAGCTGTTTAACCATCAGCTCTTCCAAGACAATAAATGGTACCCTGTTTTACATTCACTGAGCACCTTTGCTTGAATAAGAGTCCTACCAGTTTCGGGGAAGCAACGACCCATCAGTCACAGGCTGGAGAGCCCTGGCTGCCGGCCGCAGTCCGTGCTACTTCGACACAGCCGTTGCTCCAGCTCTGCACTCGGTGCCTGAGTGAAAAATCTCCTCTCAAAAGCTGGCTGGCTTTTTCCTAGCTGTAAAAAAAGTCCTAAAATTAAAGCTGATTTTGAAGGTAGGTAGTGGGCCTTCCTGTCCAGGCTAGTGTGGTGCCCCCCGATGCACAGATGCCACAGCTTTAGCGTCCACAGGAAAATTCGGCTTTTTGTCACAAAGGAGTTAGCAGGCTCAGGACGTGTTTCAAAAGCAGTGATGATGTTTTTTTTTTTTTTTTTTTTCCTTTTTTCTCCCTCTGATTAAAGCTTTCCCTTATCTGTCAGGAAAATGTATCAGATTCAAAGGAAAAATCATATAACGTGAAATGCTGGGGATAATGTTGGTGAGCTAATCTCAAGGATGCAGTAAAAACTTTTCTGGAAATGTGCCATTTTATTGTGCCTCTGCTCCAGTCTCTAAAACAAAATGCTTAGTAATTTTGTTGTTAAGAAGGGATTCAGTCTCCCAAATGACTCTCCAGCGTCTTTCAGGTATTGTGCATTTGTAAAGCAGTGCCATTAAAAAGACATGGGTGGCCTGTCACTGACAGCACAGAACGATTGACCTCGCGTTGCTTCGTCTCCACAGCTATTGATTTTCTTTTTTTCTGATCATTTTGACATTTCACATGATTTAATCCAAGATTCATCACTTTGGAAATGTCAAGTTTAAGGTAGGTTTTTTTTATTGTTTGGAAAGAGTAATCTTTGAAATGGTTTGCTACTTATCTTTTTTGAGACAGTCAGCTAAACACATCAGCACTGAATCAGCTTGGAATTGAGTCAGTGTATTTTTTATTTCTTCCGTAGTGTAGTCCGGTGCTCCTTTTTTTCTGAGTAGCTAATTGTATCAAAGTCAAAGATAGCAGCAATTTCAGTAGATTTCCAGCATCTCAGCGCATTTCTTGAAGAAGAAAAAAAAAAAAAAAAAAAAAAGCTGTCTGGCTGTCTGGGGAAAAACGCTTCTATGCAATACCACGCTATGCTATGTGCAAGCGATAGAGAGCAAGCATGGAATATACCGATGGGTGGAGTATATACATTGAAGGAACGATAGATGGCAATTCTTGACATTTGTTTGGCAGCTAATAAGCGGAATTATAGTCAGTGGATGTGTGGAAGGCAAGGGCAGTTGGAACCCAAATGGAAACTGGCCGTCGGAGCTCAATAGTAAATCATGAGCAGCATCTTGAACTTGTGACGGAGCTGGTGCAGCTGCCTGGTGCAGCATCATTACTGTTCACTCTCCAGATAGGGCATCGGACTGAAAGTTGCAGTGTTTCTGAAACACCGTGCAGCCATGACTACYCATCTAAGAGATGCTGCAAGACATAGCTGAAGTGCTGAATAGCCACTGAAAATAACTTAAGGTATTTATTTACCACATCAGTGTCCCAGCAACCCCTCAGAGCCACATACCACATTGTGCCTACTATCAAGAGATGTCAGGTGTGTACCACGTCTCAGAAAGCAGAGAGGAGTTGACTGCCAGGGAATTACAGAGGCTCTTTACAGGTTTAGGATTTCGTTTTGGCATAGGACTGGAATGAGAAGACATCTGTGTCCCAGGACAATCCAAGGATATTGCCTGTTGCTGTCTCACTTCCTCCCATTGCTGTGAGTTCACATTATCTAGCAGTTCGTGTGAGAGCCTGCTTCTCTGCCAGCCAGGGGTCCAGCTGCACTTGAACCATTTGAGAGCTGCTGAAGTGGCTGCAGAAGCAGCTGGGGAGCCCTGAGCAGGCTGCTCCARTGGAAACCTTCCCGGGTCCCTGTGCAGCTCCTGCTGCAGCGGGCTGTTGTAGGTCTCAGGCTCTTGGGTGTTTTCTTTCTATACAGATCTGGTCTGAAAAGAGCTTTTCACTTCCTGACCGTACCACTTACTTTCTTATCTCTTTTTACTGGCTTTTTTGTACYTGCTAGAATTCATTTATTCAGTCTGACCTCTTCCTCCATCACTGTTCCTTGGAATATCCACCACATCTGTTTCTCATCCCACAACAGCATCTTGACTCAAGTAGAGACTCGATGCTGGCACCTTCSGAGTTTGCTGCAATGCTCTTCTCTCTGCCGCTCCCCGGGTGCTACTTCCTAGTGGGCTGCCTTAGCTTGACATTACCTGGAAACCTTCCCTGCAGGGTTAGGGAGGAGAGACACTTCTCACGAGGAACAATCTCACGRTTTAAATGCCTTGCTGGAAAATACAGGTGCAATATGATAAAGAGGATATTGGAAATGTCTTTTGAAACAGTACGTTAGGTATGGCTTACCACTCACTGCTGTTGCAGAGGCTGAAATTAAATTGGTGATTTATGCAAGCAGAAGCTACCCTGAAAAAATGTATTTCCAAGAAGGTATTGCCTCTATGGGACAGAGGTTGATTAATTAATTTTTGAAAGGCCACTCTGTTCCCTCCCTCTTATGTATCTAGCGTTATACGGGCACGGTAGCAGCTGCATAAAGCATTGTCCAGCTCCCATTGCCTCATCATCATATTATTATTCTGTACGCTTGCTAGTATCCAATTTTCTTTGGCGCTGGTGACTCAAAACTTCTTCTATTAACTCCTGCTAACATTCTCATGACATTAAAGAGGTGCCCCTAAGCAAATAAGAATTTAATATTCTATAAAAAGAAGTTAATCTAAATTTGAAATACACGTTTTTATGAACTGCTGGCTCCAGTACACCTATCATTCAGTCCATTGGTGAGATTATTCTATTTCTTTTCTTGAAGCTTCATAGGTATGGACTCCTGGGTTTTTCTACTCTCTGTGAAACAAAAACAAAAACAAAAACAAAAACAAACCCCCTTCATTGTAATCAAAGTTGCATCTGTTTTTGTTAAGCTGCATAAATATTTATTTAATGTTTATCCACACAGAAATTGAGCTCCCTAGGTGTCTGTGGCACTGTTTGTTAATATTGGCGTTATCCCCATTTCTGAGTACTTTGTGGGTTAATGTGGAAACAAAAATACAGCTAGCTGAATAGGCTGCATACACTTCCTCATCAAAAAGTGTTTTTACTGAAGAACAATTTAGTGGTAGTAATACCATTGCAGTAGTAGATGTTGCATTCTGAAAAACACAGAGAACCCTTTCCAGTACCTGTATACTTGATGAGAGGCTAGACTGTGAGTCTATTCAAAGCAAGACTTTGGACATCATTTATTTTTTTCAACTGTTGATGTCTTCTTAAGTTGGAGTTGGCACAGCAAAGTGGAAACTGGAGAACCGTGATAAAGGTGATGAGGAACTATTAGTGTGTAGGAAGTAGTATGCTATTTGTTAACACAGGAAAGTTTTCTCTTTATAAAGATTGTTCTAGTGCATGCAGTGCTTTGGTAAGATTGCAGGTAGGCAGTATCGGAGGCTGAACTTGRATTAGGCTGGAAAACAAGAACAGTGCAGGCACCGTTACTCCGAATGCAGACTGTGTCTGATCAGCATAGTTTGACTCTGATGTCAATGGACTACTTCAAAAAGTGGTTTGTCCTCATCGCTAGCATTTGTGTAAGAGCTGCTAACAGCAAAGTGTTACTTCTTCCAGGAGTCCTGGTGGGGCTGTCTRTCTATCAGGAAATGAAATGACACCCCCAGCCTATATTATTTTTAGTTAGTTAGTTTTATATTTAGGAAATGTTTTGTGYTTTTCGTGAAGTGTGTTGGGAGAACATGTAAGAAGTTGTTGTGGCCTCTGAAAAGTAAAGTTGTCTTATTAACTGCTTTGATAGCTTGCTTTTGAAGGAACCCTGTTAGTGCTAGTTGATCCCAAATGTTTCTCATACCAAGTTTCTTCTTTCACTATTTTCATACAGCCACTACTATMTCTAGCCATTTCTAGAGCAGAGTGCATCTTGCAAACCAAAAGATGTGGTACTGCAGTGAGATACACAAGGATGAATGCCTTTTGAATGGTGTGTCAGTTGGACATATGGCAAAAATGAAAAAAAGAAAAGGAATTGCTACAATTACTTCAGCATTCTAAAATTAACATTTTGCAGAAAAACATATTAATATTAAGGAACTGTATTTGTCCACTACAAAAACTAAGTAGTGCAAGACAGAGATAAACAGTGGCAAAGAATGAGGGAGGAAAAACAAAATAAGGTTGGATGTGTCTAGCACACTGACGGAAGCTCTTATCAGTTGTGACAGCCGTGCAGTTCATGGACTAACTATACATTGTACCATCTTAAAAAACAATGAAGCTTCCAGTGGATATGTGTGCTGACTGACTGATATTCTCGAAGGCCCCATAGTACTTGTGCATAGGAAAAGTGGGTCAGCACAGTGATGTGTACAGCATACCGATAAAAACAGCTTGTTAAATGAATGTGTTATCTCAGCACTCTGAGTTGTAAAAAACAGTTCTTATCTTGAGATTTATAGGTGGCCACTCATAAATAAATATATTTGATGCTAGATTTTGTAGAAACAGGATGACAAGAAAATGAGCAAGAAAAATTTACTGTGCTCTTAGTAATTACTGGGTGTTCTGCAACCGTGCAGGATAAGTGTTATCAGTTACATTATTAGATGTACTCAGTAAATCATTTTGTTACACTTTCTTTTTTGCATTTTGAAGACAAAAACCTGTATTTTTTTCATATTTTTCAGGACARTTAATGAGCATGTTTTGGAAAATGTTAGACAATATTTCAAAATAGAGCTACTTGAATCAGTTATCTTGAAATATTTCTGAGAAAAGGCTGACATTTCTCTGCAGATAAAGTATTTGTAAGTAACAGCATGGCCACTGATCTGCAGTTCAACTCTGTCCTCTCCATTTAGTGACGTTTGTTAGATTAGCAGTTTTGCAACTGCAGTTTGAAGGCAATATGGGCAGGAGCCATCATTTTTCTATATGTAAATATAGCATCTATCCTATTCCCTTATCAGGATCTCTATGCTAAACCGTCACACAACAAAACAAGGTTAATTTGCCTGTTTTCTGAGATTTGTCGTGGTTTATATGAATAGTTAAATACAAATTTTGTCCCCAATTATATCCTAAAATACAAATTTTATCCCAAATTATATCCTAGGCTTTCAAATTTTTTTTTTCCCCACATTTACTCTTAAGGTACAAGACTTTTTATATTCTTGCTTAAAGACACCCCTGCTCTGGCAAGGCCAGAGCTCTCCTTTGGCAAACAGGGAGCAGCCACCTGAAAGCAGTTTTGGTCAAGCATACAATAATGATTTGAGATTTCAAGCGATCTTTTTTATTTAACCAAGAAGTTTTAATTAACCAGAAAGATTCAGAAGAAAACCAGGATTTTTTTTTCCTGAGGTGACTGTGAGAATCATCGCTGTGAGATGGCCGGGTTGCCACAGGTCAATAAACCCAGAAGATGTTTGAATCTTGATGAAGTGAATTAGTCAGTAATTATCCACCAGGTACATCAGGAGCAGTGCTGGGGAAAGGGCACTTTTTTTTCTCGTATTAGAGAGAGAACTGGTTACTATGTAGGGACATAACTATGCGCTGAGCTAATTGCTGGCACTTACAGATATTCATTTGATAGGAAGTCTGACTTTCTGCTAAATGAAATTGGAAGTAGTCTTGGGAAAGAGCRTTCCTTACAGGGGCTGGAGAGTGGGTATGGATCCTCACTGCCTCACTGACTCTGTTTCACCTAAATGTACATCTCTCTCAGAAAAGGAGGGCAGTGCTTCCCTACTAGCTCCTTGGGAAATCACTTGGAAATTATGAAGGACATGATGGTTGCTCTTTGGGAGGCAGCAGCTGTTAAAAAAGGCTCATGAACGGTATTGTGTAGAATATTGCTGGTTCCCAGAGAACCTAACAAAGTTGTAGTCTAGGTAGCTAGGTCTGTCTGATACTTGTCTTTCTTCATGAGTGCCGGGACAGCCGGATGAGAAGCATCAAATATTCCAATGCTTTCAACYCTCTAAACTGCAGAGCAGAGCAGTTTAGTATGGTCTTTTTTGACAAATTTTGTCAAACTGTAAATGAAAACAGAACACTGATGTGTTTTAAAACTAAAGGAATCTGTCTTTCATTACTCTGTTTCAATTGTGGCAGAAGCATGGGCCTGTGAATGTGCAAACACATTGCATGCAAGTTCTGGCAATTTCTTAAGATGAATTGGAGCAGTGGTAGCATAGTTCACATATTTAAATTATATTAGAAATGGCAATCGAGTCATTGTAATTTTAGGTAGCAGGTTCTAATTGGGAAATGTTATCTATAAGAAAACAAAGATGGCCTTTGGGATGAAACTGAAAGATGAGGTGTCAGGGAAAGAGCTCCATCCTGGCATATACTATAGTTTCTCCTCAAGGGTAGTAATTTGAAGTAATGAGTAGTCCTTGTTGAATGACCTTGTACATCTGCTGCACTGCCTATTCAATCTGTAGCTCACTTTCCATCAATTGCTATTTTAGTACAATTAAATGTGCCATCATAAAGCCCTAAAAATGAACAACACACTCTCTGCATATGTTCATAGCTATTTAGCCTGGGACTGGGAGGGTGGCAGAAGTCCATCTTAAACCTTCTGTTCATGCCAAAGTGCAATTCGTTGATTGAAAGATGCTGGTTGATCTAGCTGGAATAGGATGGCAGGATTTGCTTAGCATGCCGCAGAAGCACACACAAAATGATTTGAGGTTGGAACGCATGCTCGAGGCAGCCTGCTGCTAGGAGGCCACCTGGATGATGGCATGAGGAACAAACCACCCTCTCCTTCCCCCCCCCCCCCCCCCCCCCCNCCTAGGCAATTAAAAAGCCTTTGCAACATAACATGAATGAAAATATGCTGCTGTGCTGACAACAGAGAGAGATGCCTGTTTTGTCAGAGTAATGATATCAAAATAAGAATATTTTGGCTAGATGTTGTTTTCAGATAGGGTCTGACAGAGCCAGGGTCTTTTGTTTAAGAATATTTATAATTTGGTAAATATTATATAGACTTTAAATCTTCTCAAAGCAAAAGTGTCCTGCACAGCCTTGCAGAAGGCTCTATGAAGATGGAGTCTCATGCCACAGAATTGTTCGGAAGCACTTCCGTGGTGCTTCGGGGCAGAAATATGGAAGGACATTTTGCCAGCTGAGGTTCACCTGTTCTTCCTCCCAGAGGCTCTTCCCAGCTGACTGTCAGCTATCTGTCACCGAGTTACCACCAGTGCCTTGCCCACAGACGGGGACCAATGATGCCTATGCTGAGCACAGCTGCAGAAAGCAGTGCTCAGCCACACTCACCTCCACCTCATCCTTTCTCCCACTCCCTGTCCTTGCTAACATCTTGCCTTGGAAACGAAGATTCAGCTAGCTGGAGTCTCTCAAGACCCAGGTAAGAAGCTTGAGATAGCAAGGCAGAATAAGTCATACCTTCGAACAATGAATGAAAGAATAGCATTTCAAAGATTATATCCACATTCAGAAAGGAAAGGAAGAGAATAGATTGCTATAGTGCTGATCCAACAATTACAAAGATTTAGAAGTGTTAAAACTTTAGCTGTAGGGGAGCCAAACTCATTCCATTTTTACTCACAACCCTACAATATTTACGCATTAGACTGCTTTTCTGGAACTACCACTGAACACAGAGGGAAGGCATGGATATTGGTGATTACCAACTTCTTTGTATTTTCCAGTACCACATTTAGGAATAGTTTTAGCATTTTTTAGTGACAAATAAAAGAATGTTATGAATTTTCTCTGCTGATACCTGTCTCAAAATCYCTCCTATGCCTCTACATTTTGGCTGTGGTTCATTACTCAATCAGTTTACATAATGCTTTAAATGTGAAGTAGCTGATTTTGATAGCATTAGGGCCAAATTCCAGTGTGTAACCGTGGACTGGCTTTACTTCATTCCACCCTGCTTTGCCTTTATGCTTGGAGACAATAATTTGTCTCAGAGTGTTAAAAGAAATCAAACAGAACAAAATATTTCTGCTAAATGCAATGTACAGTGAAGGATTAATGAATTCTTTTGACATTTCCTTTAAAATATCTTGCCTTTTTCTATGTTTTAAAGTATTCGGATATATTTGAAACTGCCATTTTACAGGAAGGGTTTTTTTAGTATTAATATTCGGTTGGAGTGTAAGACCAAAATTTCTAGATATTAATGTAGTTAATATATGTCGATGTAGTCAATGTAGTCAATGCATTGTGATAGGAAAACATGAATATATGTATTTCAAACTGTTTTGTAAGAAGGCTGTTAGGATAAATTGTCCATTATAGTAACATTATTCTTAGGATCTCAGTACAAGTTAGTGAGCTTCTCTGGAAGGATTGATTTAAAAATTATGTGCATTTCTCTCCATAGTTAGCTTGAATGATGATCTGTTCGCACATGGTCGCTCTAAACATACCGCATCTACAGTGGTTGTTCCAAGTTCTGGTTAGTTGCCTGTGACCTGATCTGCAAAGGAGCTGAGCAGCCCTAACTCCGTCTGGCTACTRTGAGAGCTGAGTACATTCGAAAATCCAGGCTGTAAGACCAAAAGTGTACATTGCAAAACTGCCAGAACTTTACATTTAATTTGCAGTGTAAGCAACAGATTATACTTTCAGTTGTAAGGCTTGTGGCTGCTGTATGAACTTCCTTGACTGCACTGATGGGGTTCTGGACCCTTTCCCTTCCTGCGGGAAAGGCAGTTTCACATTAATGTGCGGAGTCCGAGCCAACTGATTTTGGTTAGAGCAATGTTTCTGACACCTATGTAGTCCAAAGAAAATCCCCACTGGGATTAGCTTTGCTTATCCATTATTTGGGATACAAATGGTCTTAGAGCATCTCAAGCAATTTTAGAACGTTGTTACATATTCAGAACTTTGGGAGAGCTTGCTAGGAGTGAGAGGAAAACAAAATTTATGCCCTCATTCAGGGAAGTGTCTATTGCTTCCCTTCTCTTCTTTCTGTACTTCTTCATCTCTTGGATCCAAACCTTTGAGAAAGGGACCCGTTCYGCCTACACACACTTTTCGTGCTGCATCATAAATAATGAATAATAATTGAGCACTKTGAAGTACTTGTATTGGCTGCCAGTGTCATCTCTAGTATTTATCTTGTCTATGCTTTGCCTCAGTGTTTCCAAATGTGGTAAATCTAAGCCTTGGGCCTGGTAGCAGTCTAATCTTTACGATCTCATTGACTAAGAATTCAGATGTACAAAACCCAGTTTTTCCTTCTGTCGTTTCTTGAAAGCTTCTTTTTACCACGTTGTAAATTGTGCAGGACTAGATTTGTTCTGTCTCAGGAATAAGATGCTTAGTTTATGTCTGATTTTGAAAATTCCCCTCAGTCATCAAATGTCTCATTTGCAATGCTGGTGRTGAAGCCACCATGCGGAGTTGTGGGATTAATTTGAATTCAGCAGGCCAGCTGTAATCAGCCTTCCCTGATCATTGTAGTGTACAAGTTCTGTCGGATTTTTATACATCACATTGATCAGAGAGTTTTTTAATTTTTTAGAAACAGTACTTTGTGCCTCAGATACGTATTCCAAAAAAAGCCTTATGTGCTCCAGTATGAACCTGTGGGTTTACTGACATCCAAATCTTTTGTCATTCTGACATTTAGATATGTAAATATGTCATATGGGGACAAAGTGTAAAATTTATGAGTGTAAACGTAGCTGAGCTGGTTAAAGATTTTCATTAAAATTATTGCTACTCTTCATTTTTATCTATACAGTCTTTTTTTCACAGAAAGTTTTGGCTTCCCATCTAAGACCCAAAAGTTTGTAAATTGGAATTTGGCTATCTCATAGTGGTTCCTCATAATTTAATCATCATCATTTTAATTTTCTTGTGCCTCCCTCTCTGTCTCATACAAACATATTCTGTGTTTCACATCAGTCACGACTGCCTGGTGTCCCAAGGGTTCCTCCTTTACAACTAGAGGAGGAAACAGTGGTGCATGATTGGGACTAAGAAATCAGGCATGTAGAAAGGAAGAAAGGTGTATGAGATGCCTGAATAACAGCACACATGAAACATCATGGATACTCCCAAATTAAAACACTTAGGGTTGTAAGCTGAGATATGTAGCCTTTTTGTTCTTTTTGCCCAAAGGCTGAAATGAATAATTACATGAAATCAAAATTTCTCTTCCACTGCAGTTTTCTGGGTAGGAAGACACTTTTGAGCCGTGTTGTGAAACAGAAAATGACTAAGACGCATTCTGGTAGGCATAGAAGAGRATGAGTGATTGTTTCTGAAGCCTAAATATAGAAGTGTTTTCAGTGCACTATTGCTGGCTGCTTTGACAACATGACATCTTTGCACWGAGTACCCTTAGAAGGATTCAAAATGAGCCACATGAAAAGAAAAATACCTAGGGTTTTGCAGTAAAATCAGTTACAGTTCCTTGGTCACCCACCAGGTTGCCTTGCCAGTAGCATGTGTTTGTCCCAGCAGTGAAGCCATGCAGTTCTGTGTTTTAGATGGACACAGTAGGATTAGTAAGCACTGATTCCTACATGTACTTACTTTTCAAGTAAACAATGTCTAACATAGATGTTAGACTGGAATACTAGACTCTGATTTATATCCATTTTAAAAAATATTTTCATTATTCACTTATTTCTGGCCGTCAGAAGTGTTTCAAGGAATAACAAATAGGAGTTTCTGCAAATGTTACAGATAGATATGCTTGTAATAAAGAACMAAATAACCAAAATTGGTTATCAAATGAAAGCAAAAGTTTTAAAAAAAAAGAACTAGGGTGCTGCAAACAAGTGTAAATGCATTCTTAAAATTAAGAACTACAGAAATTCTCCCTCTAAAAAGCTGTATGGTATCAATATTTCTCATCAGAAGTCTGTTTCTCACCTTGTGGTTTTTTTACATCACAGTGGCTTTCACACCTTTTAAATAATACATACAGACTCTCACAAGTGCACGCTGGACTTGAAGTTGAGACCTTAGATGTTCTCTAACAACTTTTGAGTACATTGGTAAAACTTCCATCTGGCATATCTCTGCATTCATACTGCTATTTCTTACTACTGGATAAGAAAATTCAAATTAAACTTCAAAAAAATTTTGTGTCTTCTTTCTCCATTGCAAGATAGAACTGTAATCATGAGTAAGGTCTGAATCATGATTATATGATGGTTTGGGGTGTTTTTTTACATGCTAAGAGACATCCGTTCATTCTGAAAATAGTTTACAATAAATGCATATGTAGAAATGAAGGCACAAAATGTGATGCCTTTAGGAGCGGCCTATTTTTTTTCATTTTTAAGTTTATGTGCTGGGCAGACTTAAAAAAAAATCTCGTTGRAGAGCCTTGATTTCCAGACAGTTAGATAAAAAATCAGTTCCTACATAGGTGATGCACCAACCTGCTGTGGTCAGGCTGGTGCCTGGTTGGTGTGGCCAGTGGCCCAGCCATCAGTGACGGGGCTGACAGCCTGCCATGCCACCTTGGTCCTGCAGCCTGTGTGATGCTCACCCACCTGCAGCTAAGGTGACTGTAGGTGGCTTTCAGGGCACAGGCAGGGCAGGACTCAATCCCAGGTCTCTGAGTCAGCTGCAAGGTGCTTCAGCCGCTCTGCAGCCAGAGCTCAGATGAATGAGTTTCAATGATGTCTTAAATATTTTCAATTTGATCAGTAGCCAAAGTGTGCTTACTGTTTTTTCTGACCTATGGAAGCTGACTAGATGTTCCTTATTTCATGTCCTACAGTGTAGAGATAGTGAGCGTTCAGATTTCTATGATTTACATCCAGACTAAATGTGCTACACAAAATTTATTAAGTAATAAATCATTTCACATGAGTTTTTCAACCCAGTCCCATCTTTATTCATTGAAATGCTTGCTGTTTTGATAGTGATGATGCTTAAGACAGTGCTTAGTTCCTTAACCAAGTCAGTCATGTTAAGGAGTATGACTCATACTTTAAACAGAGTAATGCTTCTGCTGCTCTGAGGCATATGAAAAACGATCAATCCACYGGTGAATTAATTTCAGCATCTACTTTGCATTTGTGCGATATAAGAAATCCACAGACAGTGCAGCTATGTCTCGGATAACCCACTCAAATGGACTTATAAATACCGTAGTTTAACTCTTTTACAGTGCAACTAGTTCCCTAAAGATATTCATAGAATCACAGAATCAGTAAGGTTGGAAGGGAGCTCTGGAGATCATCTAGTCCAACCTCCCTGCTCAGCAGGGTCACCTAGAGCATGTTAGACAGGGTTGCATGCAGGTGGGCCTTGGAGATCTCCAGAGAAGGAGATTCCACAACTTCCCTGGGCAACCTGTTACAGTGCTCCATCACTCTCACAGTGATTCCATGCATTTCACTGTAGTGGTTCCCTCCATGGGATCTTCTTTGCTACAGCAATAATCTCTTGCAATCTCTTCCTTCCTGCRTCTCCCTTCACTCAACTTGACCCCGGCCTTCAGTCATCCTCCAGCCCCAAACAGGGGTAGCAAACAGTGCAGAGAGGACTCCTTTTGTTCCTGACCACCCCAGAGCAGTTTGTCTGAAAGGCACGGGCATACCGATTAGTCTGCCCCAAGCCTGAGAAGCCCAAGGAGCCTCTTGCGGGGAGCCGGCTGAGTGYGGGGATCTGATTCCCCTGTTCCGCTGGGCTGGCTGCCTGGCCGAGCTCCTTGCGGTAGCCAAGCCGGCTCTCCAAAGAGCGGGTTTGCAGTGGCTTGTTAATGACCTTGCTGTGGAGGCATGCACTGCCTCAGCCTCCAAACTAAATGGAAAATGATTTCGTGTAATGCGCACAGCATCCAGCCCAAGCGTACACGTACTTGAGCCGCATCTTCGGGTTACTTGCATGTCTCACTGCTGTGGCTTCATGCGTGGTTAGCACTTTGCACAGTAAACTGGCTTCCTCTTTACAAAACAGTTGCTGAGTACATGCAGATAGGTTTCTGCATGATGAATGAAGCCAGTGTGCCCAAAGAGATACCAGCAGTGCCACATGTTGTGCAAATATGCTGCAATATGCATGATGCAAAGAGTTTCTCTATGCACGTGCAGCAGATTCAGTGAGAAGATGCCAGATCTATCACCACC